>NC_090875.1:10708060-10710560 GCF_036669935.1 Montipora foliosa | reverse complement strand
GAAATGCCCTGTAGATTCCCTTCCATTAAGTTCTAGAAGTAAAAATCTTTCAGAGGAATCCAGCGAAATGATGTGCATGCTGCATTAGCTCAAAAATTTTCAAGGGACCAAGCTATTCAACCTAGCTATTTTACTAAATTTCGCGCAAACCCCGTACCCGTCATTAGATTTCGAAGAAATGAGTCGTCTATAAAAAAAAAATAATAAAAATTAATAAAAAGTTAAAATAAAATAAAATAAATCAGAAATTTGGGAAAACTGAACAACGCCTTACCAATTTAAAATTCATTACAATCCCGGCAACTAGCTTTATAGATAACTTTGGACATAAGAGATCGAGGTAATCTGCCGTTACACTGGAAACAAGACTTAATGTTACGGATACTATTATAAAGCACTCTAAGGTCGATGCAACTGTAAAGTTTACTAATACAACTGTTACATTTAGGCTGCCAAGCGATGACATTACTTTGTAAACCCAAGTAGGGTAATACTATGTAAATTATCTTTTTAGGTATCGTTATTGGGCGTTCAGCATTTTGCTGTTGTGTTATTGCTGTCATTTTGCTGTTGCCTTAAAACATCATTAATAATATAGTTTACGATACCTACTACAATACCAACTGGATAAACATTCTGTAACAACTTCCGGAGATCATTAAGTGATGTTTGTAAGAGAAAAGGAGATGAACAGTACGATATCAACGGAAAAAAGGAAGTGTACGGATAAGGTTGAATCTTGCATTTCTTAGGTGTGAATGAGTCCCATTTGGCATGAAGACCCATAAAAGTTTTCTTACGATAAATAGATGTAGAGAAATTGTGCTGATTACGTTTAAGAAGAATATCGAGCAAAGGGATTTGGCTATATTCCTCAAATTCAATTGTGAATTTGATGTTATTGTGACAATTATTTAAAAACTGTAAAATTTAGTTTGTCAGGGCAAAATTAGGTCAATCTCTTATGTCCAAAGTTATTTATAACGCTAGTTTCTGGGGTTCTAATGAACTAAACAACGTCTATCAGCGAATTATGAAAAAAATCCGTCTGTTGAAATTCTATACTAACCACGGCTGTTAAAGGTACTTTATATTTCTTATTTTAAGTAAGCATATGCTGCCAAAAAATAAAAATAATAAAAATAATAATAATAATAATGAGCGAATTTTGCAAAATGAATGAGTTGCCAGCAATCAGATCCCTGTTTATACGCAAAGGGTTCTGGGATCGCCAGGGGGCAAACATTGCAAGCCGCCGTGAGAAAATGTGTACCGGAAACTTTTTTCGACGTCCAAAAACGATTATCGAGAGAGATAAACGGTATTTTCGACACTGTTTTATCAGAAATCGATTTGGGGCAATTTTCATACGTGGCAAGTGTAAGTTTTTGTTTGAATAACCTTGAAATATGAGATAACTGTTTTGCACGAAATTATTCAAGCCCCCGTGTAATTACGTAACGTCCTTAGGGGCATGTCTGTATAAAAGTGAACACGCGTTTCGAAACAGGCGGAGTCTATTTCGTTTTTAGACTTTAGAGCAAGAATACAAGGTTTACTCGGGAGAGGAAAACAGAATTGTCAGTGAAAATTAAACATATTTTCAATTTACATTAGTTCAAGTACTTTACGGCAACAGAGCCTGAAAGTTATTGTAATTTGCTTTTTTCCAGTTTGACTTTTATACGCTTCTATAAAGCAAGAGTACAAAAATAAATCCTCAGATTTCCTAAGCTTTTTTCGTCTGATACAAGTTCAAAACAATAACAGTTACTGATTAGCTTCCTTGCTTGCGTTAGGTTTATTTTGAAATGTTGACATCACGTCATGGTCTCGGAAATATTACAAAATTTGGTATAAGTCTGAAGCAAGTAACTCAATAAAGCTATTTCAGTTGTATTTTCGTGTGTATAAGCTGTTTCCTTATTAGACGTAACTAATAGAGGATGATGTGAGGTGCTAGTTTTCTACCCATGTGAATCATGTGAGCGTTAGCCCTGCTAATAGAAATGAGCCCACACAAGGACAGAGAAAAACTCTGACCAGGGTAGGTATTGAACCCACGACCGTCGGGTTAGATCACCGCTCCTCCACCGACTGAGCTACAAGGTCAGACGGGAGCAGTGGGTGGGAATTTAAGATGTCAATGTCACGGCAATGACTATGTACAAGTACAAGAAAGGGTTACGATTTTACAAACGTTGGCCTAGTTGCACTTACATTTCATCTGGCTTAACTATTAGAGGGTGATGTAAAGTGCTAGTTTTCTAACCATTTCTGAACCATGTGAGCGCTAGTTCCTACCCTGGTCAGAGTTTTTCATTGTCAGAGAGTGCAGAGAAGATGGAAATTGTCTTTACAGAGCAATTGCTCTCTGGAGGGATAAAACGAGCGACACGAAACATGAGGAAATCCATAGGTCAAGTTCTTGTTTGATTGAAAAGATACAACTGTTTTTGAGCCGCTACGTCCTTTTTTTTATTTATTTTTGTTTTCTTTC
>NC_090875.1:10693060-10695560 GCF_036669935.1 Montipora foliosa | reverse complement strand
CGCTGATAATAAAACTGCGTTTCGTGGAAGCAAGCTTATGTGTGACATTTTTATGCTATAGAGGTCAGAAGGTCTGCTTGTGTTTATTTACGGGAAGAAGAAATTGTTGTTGGATTCAACACCCGTTTGAAGACTAGGTAAACTTGAAAAAGAAGAAATTCTAGGAACGAAGAGTAAGAGCATTTCATCTAATGCTACAAATGTGCATTGCGCGCACCACACTGAAACTGTCTTTAGTTTACGTTATATATATACTTCCTTATCTCTAAACGTTTGCATTAAGCTTATTCACCAAGAACCGCGCTAGCAGGGAATTAAACTATCTCGCCTTGTTGCGAAGTGCTTGGGTGTAAAATAAATATGGGTTGCTGGCTTGTTAATTAAGGTCCAGTTAAAAGTTCAAACAACTAAGTACCACGCGTAGAAACTGTATTTCTCACTTGAATACATTGCAGACGTAGCTCTACGCTTCTTAGAAAAGCGCTCGAAATGAAGGTATTCTGCTGTTTTTCTGATCGAAATCCATTGAATTTCACAGGATAATCCTCCTCGATGATCTTCGAAGTGTATTTTTTTTTTATTTCCCAGACAAAATTGTTCTAATTTTTCTCTCGAGTACAAAAACAACTGAATGATATATGCCCATATATGAAAATAGACGCTCCAAATTCCCGGATAACAACAACATCAGAGGCGCGCAATGTAAAGTGGGTGAGTAAGGTTCTTTAAAGTGGTACTATGATCAAATTTTTACCCCTTGACTTTTTGAGTGTATCACATAGAATTCCATGAAAGGAGAAAAACGCTATTTACCGTTTGCAAATATCTTCAATAGTTCCGGAGATATTTAAGATTGAAAAATGGGTAAAATATGCAAATGAGATGGCTGATGACGTCATACACTCAACCCAATATTATATTGAGTATATAAATAGAGCTACCTTGGCCAAGTTGCAGCGCAGACCATACAAACTTGGTAGTCTAATAGTTCTACAGGAAACACACCTATGGCTATAAAAAAAATCTTTCCCCATGGCAACTCACCCCCACCCACTTGATTTCAATATTTTAGTGATTTTTAACTTGAAAAATGTTAAACAGAGCCACAAACTCGAGCTGACATATTTATATGCTTGCTGGATCATGCATATAAAGTGCTGTTAGCAAATATCAAAATGGAACGCCAAAGGTGGCCAGAAAAGCTTTAAATATGGGGGAGGTCTGGAACCCAGTATGATGCCATGGTAAAAGAACTGTTAAGCTCATATTATGGAGACCATTTAGTAGAATCTTACTGCAAAAAATCAAAATTTTCTCATACAAATTGGCTGAGATATCTCTTTTCATCATATTTGAACAAAATTTGGTTGAGTGTATGACGTCATCACTGGGCTAATTTGCATATTTTAAAAACTCGAATATCACTGGAACAAAAAGGGATATTTGAAAAACGTAAGCAGCATTTTTCTTCTCAAGCAGACTACTTGTTTATGTTTCAAAATGGCTTAGATAGGAAAGATGCGATTCTCGCCATAGTACCACTTTAAGTAGTATTGAGAAGTACTTTTTGTGCGCAGGCATCAGGATAGCTAATTTATGCAGACCTTTACTCTCTTTGAGTGAACAGAGTTACGCATATATTTTCTAGTCTATCGGTAAGCGTTGTCAAATTTGTATCTTCCAGCGCTTTCCTATGTGATGTTTCTGGATGCATAATTCTTAAAACTCGCCTCTGAACCCTCTCGATTTGAACCCTCTCGATTTTGACAAATAGACTGGTAAACTAAAATTGAAAGCTTGAGAGGCGTATTCCAAGAAAGAACGAAAAGATACGCAGTAAAATTGAATTAGAGAAATGCGGTCAATTCTAGCGCGCTTAAGTTGCCTAAGCAAATGAATTCGCTGAGAGGCGTTCGCAGAAATTTTGTCAACATAGTCATTCCACTTTAGGTCATCCCTTATAGAAACACCTAATATTTTGGCCGATTTAACAATTTAACAAAAGAAATGGGAGCTTTGACAATTTGTTCTCCACATTCGCCATCGTTCATGCAATCGTCCATATGTTTTAGTTCAAGCATTGGCATGAGTTGACAGAATTTTGGATTGGGTTAAAAACAGTCCTGAATATGTAGAACCAAAGAGTTGGAATAAGAGTTTGCTAATTATGGTTGTAGAGTTCAAGCAATAGCTGTTTCGTTGAAGAACTCACTCCCAACAATACACTGAAAAGAAAAGTTGACTTTGCTGAATTCTTTTTTGATAGGGCTTCAAGAACAAAAAGACAGACCAGGTAGGTTTTTTAAAGTGTTGTGAGCTACTTTGTTCCTTTCAAAGATCTCTGTTCCACCGTCTAGCCTGTCAATAATCAATATGCGAGCAAAAACGTGATGGGACTTGACGGGTGTCTACTCACGCCGGTGTTTTTTTTCTGTGTGTGTGTGTGTGTGTGTGTGTGTGTGTTTACGATTCCAGGAGGTGAGTATGTATGACCGGATGA
>NC_090875.1:10683060-10688060 GCF_036669935.1 Montipora foliosa | reverse complement strand
TTTTTGACGTAACAAGTTATCAGGGCAACAGAAGAGCTTTGCAAAAACACCCTATATTTTTGGATTTAGTTGTTCATATCAGGCCAAGAAGAAACTCTCTGCAAATTAAAAAGAAAAAAAAATCTGTGGAGCGGATTTAGAGCTACCTTAAATTTTCAATTATTTAATGTGCCTCTAAATTCACTGCACAGATCACATTTCAGAAATAAAAATGAGGGTCACCGAGTTCGCTTTTGAGATATGAGCAGCTAAAGCCAAAATATGGGGTGTCTTTGCGGGGCTTTCCTGTTGCCATGGTAACGTTTTTTACTTCAACTAAAATGACCGAGTCTTTTCAGCAATAATTGGTGTTTGCTATGGTACCATAACATGGCTTTAAGTGATAAAGCCTGGAAAGTAAAGATTGATTTCAGATCTTACGCATGTGAATAACCACCTGTACAAGAAGTAAGTTCAAACCTAAGTGCGAAGGCATTTCGGTTGCCAAAGAAGTTCTTAGGGGTATCTCCACATAGACATCTTCCCTGAACGCAGACATTTTCTAACCCTTGCCTGGAGATATCAAGTCGGTACTGACAGATACCTTATGTTAACTGTTTTGCCTTTTGGGCTGTCTTTGGCTCCCTACATTTTGTCAAAAAAATTAAAACCTTTTGGTGAAAAGTTGCCTGGAGAAGGAAAACCAATCTTTTTTTTCTTTGATGGCAGTTTGGGAGCGAGTAGCTCTGTCTTACTAATTAATATATGTAGCTTAAAAGATCACGCTGATTTGTTAAAATTTGGTTTCTTGCCTATCGAAGAGTAGAGTGTTTGAAAGTCATGTAAGACGATTGTCATGTCAGACGGCTTGGAATGGCAATTAACACCGCCGATTGTATTCTTACTGCCACGGACAAAAGGATCTCGAGCCTCCTTGTTGACATTAATGGTCTTTAAGGAGAAATACGGCGTCGCATACATGTAGGCAACGTATCTATGTTGACGTCGAGAAATCTGTACGCACTAATTTATTCTGCCCAATCGTGGCTTGATCATGTGAAAATAAGTGAAGTGAAGGCGTTGAATTTGAGTTAGAATTCTGGCAAGCGATCCTTTGTAAACGCAATGGCATTCCAATCTGGCCGGTTAAATAGAGGCCATTTAAATTGGGGTATTCTGACGCATCCAGCGTAGGATGTGGTGGTGTACTCGTTATCAAGGTATATGTGTTTGATCAGAATTGGTCTTAAGCTGAGAGCAAAAAAGTTCCGACACTTGTCGCTCGATGCTTTTGCAGAAGATTTGAAATCACAAACTGTGTCATGTTTCACAGATAATTGTTTTATCAATTGTGAGCAAAGGATCCAGGGTACCTAGATTGCAGAAATTGTCATTGAATATTTTTTAGTGACATATGTTAAACGGAATCACCATAGATGTTAATTGGAGTCCCAGGGATCGTATCTATGTGGCGGACGAAATAAGCAGAATAATGGATTATGATGATTACACCTTCACTGATGACGACATATTTGAATTCTTAGATCAATTCTGGGGTCCCAATAAGTTTGACTGTTTTGCGTGTCTAATATACAAGTTTTATCGGCCAGGCACTGGTGGTGTCAACGCATTTTGTCAAGACTGGGCTTCTGTGAAAAACTGCTTATTCCCTCAAGGGAGGTGGGGGGTAACTTAGAAGTTTGTTTTGGTTTGAGGCTGTTCAGATTCTTTCGTAAGGTCGAAGGAGTTGTTTTAATGATGTTGATTTATCCGTTCCAGAATGTTTGTTTCACTAAAGATATTTACAGGTGATGTACTTTTGTGAGATATTTAATCTTCTGTTTTCTCCTTTTTATCCTCAGCAATTTTTGAGATGGGCTTTCGGTAAAGAAACACCCCGTCCGTTGACGCAACCATTGCTGCTACTTCTAGAGTAAATGAAAGGCATTGAAGGTGGAGAACCAAGAGAGTAGCCAGTGACTTGCACATGGGACTAAACTACAACGAGGCTTAACGTTTCCAAGAATCTGAACTGTAGATTAAGCGCGCGCTTGGTTTTCCCTTAGCTTTTTAGTGTCAATTCATTCAGTAAGCTCGTGCGCTCAACACCAAATTCAAGCCCTTTCTTTGTCTGTCAACATGTGTGAGGTATTTGCTGACCTAAAGGCTCCTGTAAAGACACTTTTGACACGTATGCCTCTCATTGTAGCGAGGGAAAAATATAGAATCTCTGACCATGAAGCGAGGTGTAATAGACAGAAATAGTTATTTTGCCGGCACAGACAGGAGGATCGACGTCGTGCGAGAGGGATTATAGGTATAAGTGTCAGATATATATAGTAGATTGTTACGATTTGAAAACCTTTCTAGGTCAGCAACAATTCACTTCCCAAGTTTAAGTTTGATTTTTGAGTGTATTGTTAGTTTCCAAGCTTCGTTATCCTACCTCAGCCCCCGGAGTTAGCGGCACCACAGTTGGTGGGGGTATAGGTTCCTTTTTTTTTTTTTTCTCTCTCTTTCCACAAAGTTTTTTTGGCTTTTCGTATCCAGCCGTGTCGCAATAATTTGTATTACTGTGATTTGGTTTGTCTCCGGAGACACATGTCTGCATTATCAGATGGTGAGCAGTATTTGTTTTGTCAGTGTTCCTACAATAAACCAGCGTATGAGGTCTTTGCTGACCTATATGCCCCTGTATCTACTCTGTTGTTTGCGTCTCATTCATTTGGTAGTGGAGGCAAAACTTTACTATATTCAGGAACCATTCAGTATTACCCATGACATCTCACATCCCATTTATAGCGTGTGTAGGTAAATTGACAATAAATTAATTAAGAAAATGTTATCCTCTCGTACCAATCCTTGATTGTAACTTTTAAAAAGCATATCTCTTGTATTTCTTAAAGAAATCTTGATTCAGTCTTAAGAAAGAAACAAAACTGCTTCACAACTAGCGAAATCACCAACGTGACATGCTTAATACAAGCAAGTCAAGTCACGGGCGTCGGTCTCGACTCAGTTTCTCCTCGGCTACTTTGCAAACGTCTTGTGCATAAGCTCTCTAATGTATACTCTGCGTATGTAGCCTCCTTCTGTAAATAGCATTGCAATAACTAACCACAAGCAAGGGAGGATGAGGGTAGAGAACACATCTCCATGCCTCATCTATTTTTTAGCTTCGCACAATTGTCGCACAGCCAATGACAACCAATCAGGTGTCTTCCTCCAAATAGCCGCGCATCTTTAACACGGGCTAAATTGAGATTGAAAAACATTATCATTGGAAGAGGCCAATATATGGTGAAGATGTTCTGTCCCCTCATCCTCTCTTGCCACAAGACAAAATGAAGGAGAGAGAAGGTGTAGCGGCGTTGGCCGGGATACGTGAATTTCACAACACTTATTTCAAGATCAAAAGTCTGTTTCCCAAGAAGTGCGCGATTATTAAGAATACATGATGTGAACTTATCCGGCATTGTAAAATGGCAGCTGTTGGATATTAATTGTGGCTTTCTGAGTTAGTTTCCCACTCCTGGTTTTGGGGCATCATACACCATCCTTCTTGCTTTTGCAATTCTGAACGTCATTTCGAATACTTTTGACTTTGCAAACGTCTTGGGGAACAGACTCGAGTTTCCGTGATTTTTCTCTTGCTTACCACCAAGAGGTTACTGACATTCGAACTACATTATTTGCATCGTCCTTGGGAGTGTTCCTGTATCAAATAAGCAAACAAATTACGCTCTTGGAAACTTACTGTGACAAAATGAAAAACAGTTTTGGCAAGCGGCAACCAACCCACCATTGGAAAATGAGGGAACTAACAATCAACATTTCTGGATTAAAGATCACGAGGTGCCGCGGAAGAACATGAAATGGAGGTGTTGAATGTTGAAGTGGACGCATGGGAAATACCACGTGGCCAGATTGCACTTGAGGAGGTCATTGGTTCAGGAGCATTTGGAACAGTTTGGCGAGCAACTTTGAGTCGTAAAAATGGGAAACCAGGCATACGTTTTGTTGCAGCAAAGTGCTTTTCTCGTAAGTACGATTCGGCTTTGTTAATTTATAGTTTCCATCGAATACCTTTCAGGGTGCATCAAAAATCATCAATTCTCAATCAACTCTTTCATAATATACCCACCTTTATCTTAACTTCGAAACAAATGCGGAGATTACCAAAATAGATCACCTTCTCCTGACAGGTTTCCTAATCCTTTTCTCCTGCTTGATTCCTATCAATTACAAGTGTGCAAAGATATTTTGTTCTTTAAATTTTATTTCAAGCTTCCATGGCGACGTGTTGCCTCAAATACACCAGATTTTTGCCCTCGTTGCAAATTAAGGGATAAAGTTTTTCATAAAATTCATAAAAAAAAGATTACCTTTTTAACCATTTATAGAGCCTATTTTCCACTGCTAAATCGCAGTTTAAAATACGATATAACATGGTTAAATACCCCCAACTGGTTGACAGAGTGGAGATCTGAATCGATAAAGCATATTCGATTCTCCCTAAACGTTGGAGCCCCAAACATTGAATTAGGAGCAGGCGTAGCTTAATTGACTGGTGTGCGTCTTTGACAGCCAAAGGTCACAACTTCGATTCTCAGCGACTTCAATGTCTGCGTGTTTTAACACCTTCCTCTAATTTGTATAGCTGTAGCTCTAATTACCTGTAAAATGGAGCACTGACAAATGGAGGAAGGGTAAGAAGCGCACCATCGGCTTCAATTGATATCAGCCTCCTACCCGAAGGAACTACCGGCGTTAAAAAGATGGACTTACTTTTATCACAGTGTCTCATGACGTAAAGAAAATGAGACAAATGCAAGTCTGGGGGAAACAACCGTGTACTTAATAGTTCATGACCAAGGAGGTAGAAATCCATGAAACACCCCCAAGAAGTCATGTGTCCAATCTTATTGTACCCTGGTGTCATTTATTGTAGCCACATCTGGAGATGAAGGAAAAGCCGCTCTGATGAGAGAAATCGGGTTGGGCAAAGTTATTGGAGACAG
>NC_090875.1:10670560-10673060 GCF_036669935.1 Montipora foliosa | reverse complement strand
AATACCACATATGTTTGGGATATTCTGCATGCTCGAGCCCTGTTGGGCTAGGCCGTTTATTTAAAATCATCATGGTACCCTCTAAGAAATACCCAAATATAGAAGTTATGATCCCAGCAAAGGTGCGGGCACACCCACCATCCACAAGAAACTAAGGAAAGAGGAGTGGAAAATGATCTTGACTCTCTCGAATTATTTAGTGAAAGAGGCCCTACGCCTGTCTTCTGCACTGGATAAGAGCTAGGGAAAGTCCCAAATGATAGGAATGCTCCAACTGCATCGTTGGAAATAACTAATTAGGCATGTCACATTCCACATAAATCCATTTATTTTTTCTGGGCAATAAATTCCGTTTTTTTTTAAATGTCCAATTTTAGCGATTATTATTATAATAAGGTTGCAACGGGTTCTAGGGAGATTATAAATGAAGGGAACGTTGGATGGGATTTTTTTCTAAATGACAAAACACTGCTTCCTTTTTATTTTCTATGAAGGGGAAGAAGGGAGACTCGGCGATATCAGTGCAATTGCTAAAGCTAGAACTGAAAGATGAATTTGCTTTATTTGGAAGTTGCTGCTGTACATGTAAAATGGTTCCATAAGATGGGTTGAGTGCTACGTAAAGTAAAATTCAAATTAGAATGCTACCATTTCTTTAGGGCTACCCACTCTGACACGTTTTCAAAATTCTAGAAAATGTGTATATTCCTTGTGGCGTTAGATATCGTTTTTTACCTATTCACACTAGATCGTTCGAAACCTATATAGGCAACTGGATTCAATATCCTATCCACGTCATCATTTTCCTCTTCAAATATCTGGGTGTGTAACTCTTTACGAGAAACGCGTGAAGTTTAAAGTGTTTTATCGTCGGAGTTTTCGGTTATTTTGTTGTGTGTGATCGCCATAAAGCGTTTCTACGATGAATTTCAGTTTTGTCGATTACACTTTATTTCAAGAATAAAAAGTTAAAGAAAAAGAAGTAAAAACTAATTGCAAGATACTGAGAAAACCTTTATTATTTCTATATGTTGCAGTACCTCCCGTTGGTGGACGAATCAAAGTACGATGGAGCAAAATACTCAAGAGTTGAAGACGTGGCTGCAGCAGGTGAAGGTGATGCAAGAGCAGTTCGTGGGGCCAAAAATGCAAATGCCACAAGAAGAAAGTGGTCAAGTATGAGATTATGAAGAAACAAAATCACTGAATTTTGGTAAATGCTGGCTTAATTAGTTGTCATTTAGTAATAGTACTAGTTTTTAGAGTCAGAGAAAATTTGAAAACCAAAAGCTAATCCTAATTCATTTTTAGGGCAATGGAAAAAGGCGTAGACAATCAGACAAACAACCCTAACACGCACCTTTATTGTAATGTCGTAAACTACTAAAGACCACGGAATTGATCTGTCTCAAATTTATTCCAGGCTAACTAAATGCGAAATGATTGTGACATGTTTTGGCAATCACAATCCACATTTGTGCTAGTACAGAACAAAGCAATATCTTTTTCCCTTTGACATCAGTCAATATTGTTTAGAACATTCATTAGCACAACAATTTCTACAATAATTAACTACTTTGCGAAGTAAAATATATACAAACCCGACAAGGTTTGACAATCGTTAGCTAGGCACTAGGAGTAGTTTATCTCGGAGAGCTAAATCGAAATCCAGTGTGCTTATCACCGAGTATTCGGTAAGATTGATGCTGGCTTTTAAATCCTACTACAACAGCGGCATCAAAAAGTGATAGAAAAATATCCTGTTAATTGAGGAGAAAACAAAATATGTTCAGGAGAGGAATCATACGGCAAGGGGCTTAAGATTACATCGAGTCACGTATGTGTGGCATGAAAGAGAAGATGGTGGAGTATTAGTAGGCTATATCAGGGTGTATAACCACTGGCTAACTCAGTAAGTCCTTGCTTCATAGTGGCCTAGCTAAACATAATCAGTCATTTGGCTTCTCCTCTTAATTGAGGGGGAACCAAACTATATTCAGGAGAGGAATCATTCAGCAAGGAGCTTTTGATTATATCAAGTCACGTGTGTGTGGCACGAAAGAGAATATGTTGGAGTATTAAAAGGTTGCGTCAGGGTGTATAACACTCCTTAACTCAGTGAGCCCTTGCTTAATACTGACCTAGCTAAACATAATCAGTCATTTGGCTTCTCCTCTTAATTGAGGGGGAAACAAAATACATGTAGGAGAGAAATCATCATTTTTTAGAAAGGAAGCTCACGAACCCTTTTTATGTTTAGTCAAACATACTATAGTTGTAAAAGAAGAGTTGTCATTGTTGCACTTTAAAGTTTTACCTTTAGGGTTTTGAGATGTTAACCTCCGCTTACTTGCTTGGAAAGGAACCGCCATTTCAGCTTTGGCTTACTCACGGCTTTCAAAAAGATCTTCGACGATGCGAGCAAAGTGATTCTTTTCTAAAGTTACCTACATATAATTTCAAGAAAAAAAGTACAAAACTTGAGGAAATTCCCCAAAAA
>NC_090875.1:10658060-10660560 GCF_036669935.1 Montipora foliosa | reverse complement strand
TGCAACAGTACTCCCACGATAAAAGATTTCACGCACAAGACGTCTTCCAACATCTACATGCAAGCCCATACAAGTCCTTCGGCGATCGGCGAGAGGCGACGGGGACAGGATTAGTGAGATCTGGAAGTCCCTAGTCTCAAACTGGCACGTTTAGGCGGCAGAGTTCCGATTCAGTCGTTTAACTCTTGGATAGGAACAGAAGAGTGCCTCGGCAGCGTTCTCTGCGACTGAGCAGCCCTTTTTAGGATCCACTCTGCTCACCCTATAATTGGGAGGGGGCTAGAAAAGGTGCCCTAAAAATAGCCTGTTCCACCAACTCCTGGCTGGAAAACCGCGTCCAGCAGGATCACCGTTATAGCGGTCGAAATACCTACAAATTACAATTTGCAACTTGGAACGTTTGTACGCTCCTAGATAACTACGAACATACTGACCGTCCTGAAAGAAGAACTGCCTTGGTATCCCTCCAACTGAACCGTTTTCAGGTTGATATTGCTGCCCTTCAAGAAACCCGAAGATCCGGAACTGGACAACTAAGTGAGCATGGGGGAGGATATACCTTCTACTGGCAAGGAAGACCAGAGGGCCAGCCCCGAATACATGGTGTTGGATTCGCAATTCGGAGCGAACTGACCAAGTATGTCACCTCTCTTCCCCATGGCGTTAACGAACGCATCATGAAAATGCGTCTTTCTCTGGATAAAGATCAAGGTGCTACTGTCATCTGCGCATATGCACCAACCCTAGACGCTGAAGAGGAGACGAAGGAAGTCTTCTATGCAACACTCAATAACATCCTAGCTATCATCCACAAAGATGACAAGATCATTATTCTTGGTGATTTTAATACAAGGGTCGGAACAGATCACGCTCTCTGGAAGGGGACCATCGGCAGAGAAGGGGTCGGGAATTGCAACGCTAATGGAGTATTTCTGCTTACTTGTTGCGAGGAGCACCAGGTAGTTATCACGAACACCATATTCCGCCAAAAAAACAAATTTAAAACTACCTGGCAACACCGAAGATCTAAACACTGGCATTTGATTGACTTTGTCATTGTCCGAGCACGTGACCAGGGCGATGTCCAAATCACGAAATCAATCACTAGCGCAGATGACTCTTGGACAGATCATCGTCTTGTACGCTCGAGCTTTGCCCTGAAACTTCATCACAAGAAACGGCATATAGCAAAACAACCGAAAAGGAGACTAGATGTTGAAAGACTGAAAGATCCGGCGCTGCTTGAAGAACTGCAGCTTGCTCTCCGTCTGTCCCTTGCCTCCGTTCATGGCAATAACGTTGAGGAATTTTGGCAGGCTCTGAAAGCAGTCATCCTCTCAAGTAGCGAAGCCACGATTGCCTACAGCACCAGGAAACACCAGGATTGGTTTGATGAAAACGATTACGTCATTGAAATGCTCATAGACGGAAAGAGGAAAGCTTTTTTCACTTGGCAAAGTGACCCTACGAATGAAACCAACGCTCTGCCTATCACAACATACGGGCAGAGGTCCAAAGGCGGATTCGCCATATGAAAGATCAGTGGTGGACTGCTAAGGCAGAACAACTTCACGGCCTTGCAGACAAAGGAGATACCCGTGGTTTTTTCAGTGCTACCAGAACAATCTTCGGACCCAGCACACGTGGGGAGACGCCAATTAAAGACAAAGATGGTACTCTCCTGAAAGATACAGTGAGCATCAATCAGCGCTGGAAAGATCATTTTCAAGAACTTCTAGACCGTGATTCTACGGTTGACGAATCTGTTTTCGACAAGATCCCGCAGTTGCCAGTCAGTGCTGAGGTAGGAGCAGAACCGACCCTCAGCGAGATTAAGTCACCCATCAAGCAAATGAAAAACGGCAAGGCCCCAGGTGTTGACGGAATTCCAGCAGAGATTCTCAAGTACGGAGGCGACGACCTGGCGTTGCATCTTCACCAACTCATTCTCCTAATCTGACGAACAGAGGAAATAACCTTGGACCTCCAGGACGCGGACATTGTTAAGATCTTTAAAAAAGGAGATAAATCTGACTGTGGAAACTACCGTGGCATTTCCCTTCTTGCCACTGCCGGGAAGATTATCGCTCGAATCCTTGCCAACCGTCTAGTTCCGCATGCTGATGGCTTCCTGCCAGAGTCTCAATGTGGCTTCCGCCCAAATAGAGGAACAACTGACTTGATCTTCACTGCCCGGCAGTTGCAAGAAAAATGTCGGGAGCAGCGTCAGCCATTATATATGGCTTTTATTGATCTCACAAAAGCGTTCGACTCTATCAATCGAGAAGCGCTATGGAGAATCCTGGCTAAATACGGCTGCCCGGAGAAGTTCATTTTTATCTTGAGACTCCTTCATGACGGCATGTCCGCCAGGGTTCTAGGCGGCACTGGTGGCGAGGCCTTCGAGGTACGGACTGGCGTGAAGCAAGGATGTGTCATCGCACCAACCCTCTTTTCCATCTTCATCTCAGCCATCTTTCACCTGATCCAAGACAAATTA
>NC_090875.1:10630560-10645560 GCF_036669935.1 Montipora foliosa | reverse complement strand
CAGAAGAGAATTCCGCAAAATTGTTTGTCAGTGTAACAGGAAAGTTCGGAATCGCATAACTTATGAAACCCCTCAGATAGATAATGTTCCACAAGAAGTTGACGAAGGGCATCTTGGTAATCTCACTCTCGGTAATGCTTTAAGTGTTGATCACGATAAAAAATAATGAGAAATACATTTGGTTGATGTGTCAAGTGTTATAGTAAAACTGTTTATTTTGACGGTTTTATGTCGCATTATCGCTAATAATTCATTTCTCAACAACACATAGCCACCCACAATGACTCCTCCGTCAACTGAGCATTTAGGTCAATTATGATAGGTTTTGTAACCCCGTTGAAGTTTGGGTTAATTTGACATTTTTAACACATTATCTACTGGAAAAACTGGAACAGAAGAATATACGAAGGTTTCATCCTCAAAAGGGAGAATAGAGTGAACAACAGTCTAGTCGGTTCTTTCTTCTCATCTTCTCCATCTCGTCTTGCAGTTTGAGCGGCAAGTGAAGATAAAGGGTAATTTATTTACTCTGGCCTTTCGCAATTTCCTCAGTTCCCTAATTTAAGCCGTCAGAATTTGTACTTTCTACCCATCCGATAATTGTAAATATGACAAGAACAACGAGGATAGGACATCATGTCGTGTATTATACTTACCATTCTTAGAGGAGTCAATATTTTGAAAATCGTCTAAAGTTTGCATCTGCTTAGAACGAATTGCATGACAACTGTAGACAACAAAGTTTTGGATTTAATTAACTTTGTCAAATACAAAGTTTTTTGATGAAATAAATATTAATATAGTTCAGTACTTATTCAAGCAATAGGCCATTTCCGAGTTCACGTCTGCCTCCTCTTCAAAGCGAGTCTAGATGCGATTTTTTTCTTATGAAAATTAGTTTTCATTCATATGTAAAGTAGAACTAATTACCATCACAAAAACTCGGAAATGGCCTGTTGTTCTGTTAAGTACCACAGGTAGCCCAAGCCCCTTGCGCAAAATATAAGAATTTGTGTTGGAATTTAATGATCATACATAACTGTTCAAAAAAGCATTGGGAAGAAATTTAACTTAAACGACTTACATTAGCTCAATTGTGTGTTACTTGTGTTTGCGTTGCGTTTGAATTGGGGGAAGTCCTTGGTAGTTCCCGGCAAGTTTTATATTTAGGTCCGTATCCTCAATGCAATATATTTGGAAACTCGAGTTCCCACTGCCACCGGATCTACTGAAGACAATCGGGCATAAATATTCTGAACGAAGGCTCCGGTAACCTCAAAATTTCACACGGGTCTTGACACATGGTCACAAAACACGCAAGTTCCTAGTTTCGGAGGACCAGTGAAGAAGGAACTATTCCGCGAAGTTCTCCACAATCCTGACTTTTAAGTTCAATCGAAAGCAGCTTTATTCGGAGATATGATAATCGTGCACAACCGTTTGAAAATGAACAATTTTCTAGTTAAAAAAAAAAAAACTGTGGTGCTTCGTTGGTGGAAGAGTGAAACAAGAAATAAGCCTTGCGACCCGGCCTCAAGTTAAAAATACTAACTCAGCGGGTGGTGCTTGATCACTTGATCACCATGTCAATCATACCTGTCTTCCCTTCGTTCAGGCCAAGAGTCTTTAAATATTGAGTCGCTGATCAACATAGGCCTCAAGGCTCTTTATCTTCTAATGATATAGGTTTAGCTTCTGTCTCGGTGGTACTATAGGAGTCAACCTTCCAGAACTATCCTAACTTCTTCTTTAGGGAAGCTTCCTTCCCATTGATAACGTTTACTCGGAGACAACCAGCGCTTTGCACATCGCGGGAACCATCGAGATCTCTCAAGCCAATACATGACTTAACAGCAATTGGCTTGCCCTTGCTAACTTCAAGTGGCATGAAAACCTCTTGGATGTTGGACCCAGCGGACACAGAAATTCGTCTTTCCTTCAACATCTGGGAAGTGCACACGCTGCAATGCTGAATTTTTAGCCTCTTTCGATTGATCTGGAAAGCTTGGAATGCTTTCACTGCCCATATAAACTTTAAATAATCACATTTTTATTCCGGCTGTCGACTGAACCAATCTTGAAGTTAACTATCATTCCTTCTCCTACATCAGCATTGATGGGGAGCAGGGGTGGTGCAGTGGTGAGAGCAATTTCTTCTCACCAGTTCGGACTGGGTTCCATTCCCGGTCCCTGCGTCATATGTGGGTTGAGTTGGTTCTCTCCTTGCTCCGAGAGGCTTTTCTCCGGATACTCCGGTTTTCCCCTCTCCAGAAAGACCAACACTCTCAAATTCTAATTCGATCCGGAAAGCACGAACACATGTTGAATGACCTCCTGAGGGCTCTTAAGGTGTTCTGTGGGTAAACAAATAACACCTACATTTTTTTTACATTATTGTTGACATTTGTTAGTGGAAGATGCCTTCATGTTCATCGACTTCGCAAGAGAATGGTCTATCATAGCAATGTCAGAACCTGAATCTACTAGGCTATACGTTGGAATCTGACCGGCTCTTTTCTTTGTCACCTTGGCTAGTCTAGTTTTAAGGATGTGAAGTAACGTGTGATGGGTCTTGCCACAGCTATGTGCCCTGCACAAAATGGGAGATCTGCATTTCTTGCATGTGTGTCCAGTAGAACTGACTAGGGTTAATGCAAATATTTCTCAGCCGGCACAGCCGGTGGGGCTCATGGCAAAGCAAAGCAAAGCAAAGCAAAGCAACCATATTTAACGTCGATAACTCGTAACAGTAATTCAACTGACAAACCTGAGGTCGACGGTGCGCTCATTTTACTCCCCCCTCTCCATCAGTGCTCCGTTTTACGGGTATTTAAAGCTACTTAGCTACACGGAAAGGAAAGAAGTCGAAACAAGGATGCGAGATCCGGGAATCGAACTCAAGAACTCTTGCACCAAGGCCGCGCACTAACCGACTGTGCCATCCTTGCTCCTCAAGATTCAACAGGATTCCTGGTTTACCGTTGCCGTAGCATAGTTGGACTGTACTACTCCATGATAGTAGCCACAGCTTTACTTTATCCACCACTAAAAAAAAAAAATGATTCAGAAAAAATGCTCTTTGCTTGAGGAAATCCGCAACATCCCTGAAACCTGGCATCAGCTAACCCTTTGCGCTCGAGCCTTTTCAGATGTTCAGCAAATTTGGTGTGCTTCCACTTGGGTAACCGTGTAATGATGACCTTCTTAAGAGCAGATGTAAGAAACTATGGAGAATCGGACGTCAGTCGTGAAATTTCGAGTTTCTTCATATTTTGCCCAAGTAACCTCTATAGTGAGGTTTTTTTTTTTTTTTTTTTTTTTTTTTTAATAACATTAAAAGTTTCAACAGCTTTTCATTTCTTCCGAAATCGGGCAAAGTTTGAAAATAAGGCTTATCAGCCTCCTTCGAATGTGAAATCGGCGGAAAATAACACATTTTTAACTCGCTCGTACCGTTAAACGCAGAGGCGTCTGTTTATAAAACACAAACACAATATAAACACACCTTAGCTCTTTATAATAAAGTTTGCATAAGCTGTTGAAATGAGAACGTTCTGGCCATTAGAAGAAAACCAGTTTCAAGCGTTTCAAAAAATCGCAAATTTCACCCAACTTTCACACTACAGAAACCCAATTGGTACGTCGAGTTTGGACATCAAATAGCAACAGCTTTGAAGAACAACCTTTGTAAACTACTGTGTTAAACTATACCTGGTGGCACTAAAAAAATTTCCCCGGCGAGAGACCAAATTGTGAAGAGTAGTTTGACAGGTGGCGAACTTTTGACACGAACAAGCGCTCGCTACAAATTATCGCAAATTAAGTTCTTCTAGAAAAAATCTTGTCGGGTACGACACAATTAGGAAAACAAAATAAAGGTTGAATTAACAGAATTTTCTTGCAGGTATAGACATTTAGAGAAGGGAAGAGAAGTGTTTTGCTGTATTATTATTGTGTAATTTGAAGCTGTGCACAATACTTTCGATGCTATATTATACACTTCGGTGACTGGCATTAATTTAACAGTGCTTCAAAGTTACAGTGCCTAGAAGAGAACAGAAGTCAAAATGTAAATGATTAAGAAGAATAACTTGAAGTATTAGCGTATAAATCTTAAGCTTATACTTCGCCACAGTCACCACAAACATTACCCAGAACCTCCGTCACAAGAAAATATTCATTCAACTTACGTAAAGTTGCTATAAAATACGGGTTATCGTAGCCCTAAATAGTTGCAGAGGACTCACCACAGTTTACTTGATCTGCAACGCCAATGCAGGGTCCATGCAGAAATTCACAGTTCTGAAGCCGTTCAAAAGTAACTAGAATTGCGTGACTTAATTGTGACGTCGTGATCAAAACAACGTAGGGATTAGGAATGGGGGTCGGGCATTTTTTTCTGCAGGAATTTTTTTCCGAGCCTAAAAGCTTTATACACATGAGAAATGAGATGTTGATAGAACCCACTGGGAACTCGGAAAAAATCCAAGCCCCAGATGGGATGCGAACCCACGACCCTCCGTGATCTAGTCGGATGCTCTAACCACTGAGCTACTGGAGACTCTATGGCGAGCAAGGGTGAAATGAGGGTCTTTTACTCGAGCTGCATCACGCAGCTACAGAGTCAAATGACGACTGACAGCATAGGTCATAACTGCATCGCGCAGTCACATTAAAGCATATCTGAGATGCGGCCAACCAACCACCCAAGTGAGCGAATGTGAGAATGATATATACACATGAGTATATATCCATGTGATATTCATAAACTGAGGAAAACGCAGTTCAGTGATCTTTTTTCTCCCATCGGATCGGGTCACCTCATATCTCTTGCACTAATTCTTGCAAGTAATTATGAACCAATTATGAAGTTAAAAAAGTACTTAAATGTATACGAACTCCAAAAGAGATTAACATAGCTGCTAGAGGGTTAATTTAAAATGTGGCAACTGCAGACTAGGTTATTGTTGAACTTCTTAGCATCGATCGGGTGATATAGGACGGATGGACCACACCAGCGTTTCACCGTATCTGTTGGTGTGGTGTGAAAAGAAACCAAACACTGCAAGATAATTACTTACGATTTCTTCATTTGCCGCAAATAAAATGAAAATCCATGAAAACCTAATATCAGCTAGCCTTGAACCATTTCGCCTACGAGCAGTCGTTTCCGTTTAAGAAACGTTGAAGGGAATCAACACGTGGCTGCCATGAAAGGCGCTCGCCGCATGAAAAAGCAACATGCACGTCAGTCTTACCCACGCATGTGGAAGGCGAGATTCGCATTTGCTGGCATGTTAGTCTCAACTCTCTCTGAGGGGAGTTTGGGGCTGCTTATATAACCTATGCATTTTTTTACACTTTACTTCGTAGCCCGACAAAGGCAGCTATCAACAAGTTCTTCCAGGAGGGCAAGATAGGGAGCTTTCTTCCTCACTGTTGGTACAGGCACTTCGAGTTCTAAACTCTGACAGAGATACTGTAATATCCCAACTTTCGTTTTCTTGAATTCAGTTTTGTTGCCAACCAAAGAGCTTACGTCATAATGGTCAACAACAATAGGATGGCGTACATGAAGGGTAGAGAAAACATTCGTTCTTGCCAATGAAAAATTGCTCTGCTCCTCTGCCGCAAGGATATCTTGTGGCACAACTTTGCAGCCAGGTGCGAGAAGAAGGAAGACACCTGCTGGGGAGTTAGGAACTCCGACACGCCAAACAACCTTCCCCCGTCTTTGCCTCGGGCACGGCGCATTTCTTTTGAGACGACTTCCGGGTCCACCTTTCTGCCTGTGGATTGGCCGATATTAAATTTAGCCTCCAGGTAGGCTTTTTGCTGTTCGTTAAACCGGTAGGGCTTCTTCAATTCCTTAAGCCCCCAGCCCTCCTTGACGGTTTGGCCTTGAATCGAGATGCCAGCTGAGGCTGGGGCTTGCAGAGAGGGAAGAAGACCTACACCTTCCTGGAGGCGGATGGAATACTGCTGCTTGGTCAGATCCATTAAAGTGTGCCTCTCCGGAGACATGGAACAGGCTTCTAAGGACAGGTGACGTTCCAAGGCAAAAGACCGCTGAAATACTCTAATGCAGCCTTCCCGTGGGCATGAATAGACACTGGACGGTGGACTTTCTTCATGGTGTTGCTGGCCATCGCCTGTGGCTGTTTGGACCTTGGCTTGCTTTGGGGATTTCGCAGAAACTGATTTAAATCCGCCAGCCGAAAACGAAACTGAGAGCCAGCTGTAGCTGACATCTGAAATAAGAGTATACAGAATATAAACTTCACTGCAGAGTGAGGAGAGAGTTTCTCGCAAACGGACTAAGAACGTATTAGATTGATAAGGCCTTTCTTTTTCAGTGCGAAATATTTATAACATATTTGTATCATCAAGAAACGGATTCTATAGACTTTTCCTATTCAACGAAAATATTTATGGAGCGTTTCAATTGTATTATTCGGAGTATTTATTATTTATTCAAATGAAAGCAATAAACCACATTTTATTTGCCAACTGCAGGTGGCTCTAGATATCTCGTTGTCCCTCTAAACTGAGTCTTACTAGTTACACAGTAAAATAGCACTGACCTGCAACCTTGTCCACCGCAATGTTCTTTCCTTGACCGATGCCATAGGCAGGCCACGCTTGGATAGACCCGTTTGTGTACTGAAAGTTGTTGAGTTTGCTGATGCCAGGGATTTTCTGCAGTTCCGCCGTTTCATTTAGTGACTGGAAGACAGCCACCCTGACGCCTTCGACTCCTCCGTGGGATAGTAAGGCACACCGCATTTGCTCAGCTGTCGTGACATCGTGGCCCTCGTTAAGATAAATACGTATGTGGTTCTTGAACGTGGCTGCCATCCTATCCGCTGCTCCCTTACCACCTTGGGGGTCGTTAAAATCCAGTCGCTCCACTTCCCGTTGACTGTTCGATGATTTGGCATGCAAAAATAGTATTTGCGCAGTGATAACAAGCGGCATTATCTTGTCGAAAGTAGGCCCTGGTAATCTCTGGATATTCTGTCTTCAGTGTTTTCAGCATATGCTGCATCATCCAGACCACAGCTGTACTGCCTTGACTACAAGACTGAACAATATGAACGTCTGAGACTGGATTTAACCACTTCTCCGCCAGAACACAACAGCGATGTTCCACGTGATTCCTCTCTTAGCGAACCAATCTTGCTGGGACTCTCTATACGACTGGGAAACAAACTTCATCGCCCAGTATTTGAAAATCAGTACAGTGTGGTTGTTTAGCAGCTCAAGAATATCGAGCCTCGATTTATCCTGCCGTACCGACCGTAACTGGTGGGCCTTCCACGACTGAATCGATCGCTTAGCCGACTTATACAGAAAGAGGATTTCGATCTCTTTCATCCTCATTGTGAAATACAGTATCTTGTACAGCTTTCCCGTTATTCTGATGGGTGGCATGGAGGGCTTCACACTGATCACAAAGCTGGTCATGCTTGTGCTTGTCTCAAACTCGGATGAATCGCTCAGTGCGCAGACGCTGCAGTGGTCAGCCACTCTAGCCTCACTGTCGATATTCACCTTCATTCAGCAACAAAGATAATGTTATAAACACATCCTGTTATTTTCATACTACCACTACAATTGCCAATACTGCTGCTTTAAATGCCGTTGCCGCTTTTGGCTGCTACCACAACTCACGGGGCGGATTTAGGGGAGGAGTGCAGGGGGTGCGCACCCCTCCTGAGATGACCTGCTGCTTTCTAATATAACTAGTATTCTGCCAAAAAAAAAAAGAAAAAAAAAACTATGTTACGTCATTCCTTAGTGGTGCACCCCTCTTAATGAAAATCCTGAACCCACCCCTGCAACTACATGTAATACTACGGAAACTTCCTCTACTACTGATACTGCTAGTACTACTAATGATGTTGCTGCGCGGTTCTTCTTATAATTTTTCAGTTCTTCTTAGCAGAAACAAAATTATGATAAATTTACGCCCTCACCCAAAACAAGTATAGAAAACAGTTTACCTTATAATCGCTTTTAAGATGGCATTTTTCCGCCTTCGATGCATCCATAATCGTGGCTGACCATTCTGCGCCGTCATCTTTGAGTAAAGAAATATTCTCTGCTATTGAGGCGAGATCACCAAATGCTCGCGCGCCTTCCCCTGCGAAAAAATCTAGACCTTGCAGTGACTTGCGCACAGAAGCGCTACACTCTGATAGTATTCGTAGCATGGTACTGCGACTAAGGGGCTGATAATTGGTCTCACAACAATACTACGTGTACTGCATGACAATCCGTTCAGGAATCATTGTGCGAATGATATTTGGCACGGTAATTATCTTCCCAGAGGACAGCTGCAGGTGTTTCTCGCCAAATGGCACGTCTTGGACAAGATGGGGGCTGGTAATAAACCTCAGGAAATGATTCAGTTGCTTTGGGTCAATCTGAAGTCCTGGGGACTCCCTGGTGGGCACTGGAGCATTTCGTCCGTACTGAATACGATGTAGGTTGGCCACTGTATAGCGGTACTCGGTCAATCCAGGTATGAACTCAGAGATTGCTCTAAAACTGGCCACTCCCGTCATCACGGAAAGCACCTGCCGCCGTGTGTCCCAGCTGGTTGCATTGCTATAAGCCTCCACCAGTGCCTCTAAGTACGCTGTCTCTGATGGAAGAGATACGTGATGGGGACCCAGTAGTTGGTTCAGTGCACTGGACGATTGTATCGTTTTCCAAAGATCGGGGGCATTGTTGGGTGAAATCACATTAAGTGCGGCAGCGACAATCTCATCAGTTCGCTGAACGTATCGTTGTCTCGTACGAACACTGACCTCACCCCAGTCCAGCCAAGGTCTTCCAAGCGGCTGAACTTGACATTGGTTCAAGAAAATGTTAAATGTGTCATGTAGTCGAACCGAAGAGCTTGAACAGCCATTCCCTTCTCCGGAGGAAGAAACGGTACTTCTCTCTCGGGAGAGAAAATGGGACTGTCATCCGAAATCTTTGTACGCCCATGTTCAGCTGCCAGTTCTTCGGATGTGCCACTACTCTCTTCTTCCTGTATTTTTCAAGGGGAGATACATTGTTTAGTAATTAGCATATAAAGGAAACATTGCTGTACCTTAGGATTATGATGTTTGCGCAAAATTTTACTAAAACACATTTAAGGCTATCACCTAAAACCAAGATACTGAATTAATCGATATTACCTCTACCTGTGCAGACTGTTCGCTGGCTTCCAAAGTGTGCTCTGGCTTTTCTAATTAACTATCCCTGATAGCTTCAGGTCACTGAGCGGGTTCACTGGCAACGAGGTTGGCCAAATGCTCTTTGCACTGCCGGCAGATGGCTGTAAAATGGCGCACAACAAAAGACATCAACACTTATTTGCGATATTTTTTATTTAAGTAATATATAACTTGTTTTGATATTGCTTCACGCTCCAACAACAGCCTTGAGGAAATTTAGCTATAACAGTCGGATTCTGACATCCCTTTTTCATGGACGAGAGCCCATTTCCGCACATTTTGGACTCCCTCGCTCTATTATGGACATTAGAACGTGGTCATGAAGGTGTCTGCTATGAAAGGGGGTCGAGCGTACTCAGAAAGACAGAAAACCATACCAGCAGTCTCTCGTTCTGTGAGGAACAGAGGAAATAAAAACTAAACCCGATCCAGTGCGAAAATTGCCGACAAATGGCATACAAATCACAATACAAGGTACAAAGGAAAAGCAGATTACCTATAATCGTTTTTGAGACTACCAGACAAGAAGGACATGTTTAAGTAATGCCCAAAAATAAAATTTAAAAAAAAGGCCTTGCTTAACTTAACTTGTTTATTTCTAAAGATATCGTCTATTCACTAAAGAGGCCAAGGCTTAATTCAATATCAAATATTGAATTACTTTCAAGAACGAAAATTCGAAACTTAACAATGGAATATTCCTAGCACACGGAGCCGCTACATCCATTAGTACTTTGGTTTTGAATTACTACCCTCCGAAACAATAAAATGCACGAAAATGCTTGACTGTGAGTGTACAAATCAAGTTTAAAGCGTGTTTAGGTATTGTGCCGTTGAAACGAGTTTTTCTCAGTTTTATCATGCATCGGCCAGGAGGTCGCAGAGGACTCGCAAATTAAAATACGATCGAGGAATTCTAAAACTGAAGCCTGTTTCAGTTTAAAATGGCAAATTCGAAAGTTAACTGAAGATAGATATATGAATCATTTCATGGCACTCGGCAGGCAAGAAGATCTCTTTCTCTCTCTCTCTCTCTCTCTCTCTCTCTCTCTCTCTCTCTCTCTCTCTCTCTCTCTCTCTCTCTCTCTCTCTCTCTCTCTCTCTCTCTCTCATTCTACTTCAATTCAAAGCAATTCATCGTGGACTCCTTCCTAAGTACATTGTGATCGTGCAACTGTAAAGCCTAAATCCACGTATAGTATTAGATTGAACAAACGTTATGACTGCAACCTCCGAATATCGAGCCTTTGGCTACTCTTGGTGACAGAGCGTTTCCTGCTGTGAAACTCATTACCCCGCAAACGGAGGGAAATAAAGTCACGACAGGGCTTAAAAACGGCTGATTGGTCGAGAGGTTATGACGTAAAAATTGCCCCTCACATCAAATGCGCATGCGTGCAGTTTAGAATTCATGATTTTTACATGGCGTTCAAGGTTGCGGTTGTGTTTCTGCGGAATGCATGAGCATTTATGAAAAATTCTACTGTACCGGCACCACAGGTAACCCAGGCTCACTGTGTGCGTCACGTAGGTATTAAAATATAGAGAACATATGAGGTGAAGTTTAGGTCTGAAAATTTGCTAGAAAATGGAAACAAAAATAGATAAAACTTTCCATGTGGTGAGCTGTTGTTGTCTTTAATACGTACACGAATTTTCGGGAAAAATGGTCCCCGTTCACCTTCCTTCATAGTATAGTGACAAGGTAGGAGACGGAAGCCAGCTTATGGACTCCGATTGAGCCAAAACAAGCACAATTTTTTTCGCGAAAATCGAATCCAGTCGCTAAATAAACACGCCAGGCTCGTGGAACATGAATTTCTCTAAACCATGAATCCACTGAAGCATCTCCAGGTAGCAACGCAAAGCCACCAGGCTCCGTAAAACTTGTAAGTTAACCTGCTAAAATGGCGGCCAGAAAGCGTTGTACTCGCGAAGTGTCCGATTCAAAATGGCACTTAACTCTAGACGCCTGGTGACGAGTTTACTATGTTCTGGAGGGAGGGGAGTCCTACATTGCTAAAAAAAAAACTCACTGAGCAATCTGGGACTCCCCTCCCTCAAGGGGGAATTATTATACTCGTCACCAGGCGTTTTGAATTGGACACTTCGCGAGTACAACGCTTTCTGGCCGCCATTTTAGCAGGTTAACTTACAAGTTTTACGGAGTCTGGTGGTTTCACGTTGCTACCTGGCGATGCTTCAGTGCATTCATGGTTTAGAGAAATTCATGTTCCACGAGCCTGGCGTGTTTATTTAGCGACTGGATTCGATTTTCACGAAAAAAATCGTGCTTGTTTTGGGTCGATCGGAGTCCATAAGCTGGCTTCCGTCTCCTACCTTGTCACTATGCTATGAAGGGAGGTGAACGGGGACCATTTTTCCCGAAACTTCGTGTACGTATTAAAGACAACAACAGGTCACCACATGGTAAGTTTTATCTATTTTTATTTCCATTTTCTAGCAAATTTTCGGACCTAAACTTCGCCTCATATGGTCTCTATATTTTAATACCTACGTGACGCACACAGTGAGCCTGGGTTACCTGTGCCGGTACATGTGCCTGAGTTGAAATTTATCATGTTGTAGATCCTGATACTCAGAACATAGTTTTTAACTATTTAGTGAACAGATATATATGAGGACAACACGTATTCTGTGTAAACAACCATGGTTGCGATTGTTGGTTGTGACCTTTTAATATTAGAGTGGTTTTTAGAAAAGCCATTTGTTATGAAGATCAGAGAAGTCTTTTCTATCATGAAGGAATGGATTGTTCGCATTTGCCTTTGGCGGTGTTTCAAGATGCACAATCTCCTTGACTTGTCAGTGATATGAGTCTTTCGACAAAATCATTATCTCCTCCTTTGTTTGTTTGATCCTCTTGATTTTCGTCATCATCTTGATCATCGTCACTATCGCTCTGTTCATCCTCGTCGTCATCTTCTGCAAGGTATCTAAAACAAATATTGATTGTAAACAGGAGCTCATCAAGAGGAGCCTCTATCTCCTTTAATTCCTTGAGTCAACCCTTTCCCGAGTAAATTTATTTTTAGGAACAGATTTTTCCCGCGAAAAGTATCATAATTCCCTTGACGCTGAGATAGCTCTGTTTTGATTGACTTTTACAACAGTAGGCGTGCTGAATGTCCTAAGGGAGATTGGCTTTTACAACAGTGAGCGTGCTGAATCTCCCAAGGGAGGTGTTCTATAAATAAATCTACCCGGGAAAAGGTTGACTCCGAGGCCAAGTATGGGAGATAGAGGCTCCTCTCAATGAGCTCCTGTTGTAAAGTTTTTCTTGGTTAAATGGTTATAGTTAGCGCCTACTAAGCTTGTTGAATTTTGATTCATGAAGTCAATTTGATTTTTCCTAATTTCCCTGCATTAAAAACCTCGAGGCTTCACGGACAGTTTACAGTCGGTGTAATTTGCAGAAATAAAAATTGAGGCACATGTATGTCATTGTTTACTACTGTCACATTCTGCATGTTTCTGTAAGACTTAACCTATCTAAGCATTTTATTGCAGTAGTCGATAATTTGGACATTTACAATGTCACTGGCGGCATGTTGCGTTGTATCTTACTTCTACACTGTAGCTAAAGTATATGAGAATAAACGATATTTTCATATCATTAAATTATGTGGTTATTGTTGCTTTCTCTTTTTTATACCTCAGATTTTGGCATCAGTTATTTTAATTGTTTTGTACTCTGGGAACGATGTGGGATGTGGGAGGCGCGGTGGCCTCATGGTTAGTGTGCTCGACACCGGATCGAGTGGTCTGGGTTCGGGGCCTGGCCGGGGACATTGTGTTGTGTTCTTGGGCAAGACACTTTACTCTCATGGTGCCTCTCTCCACCCAGGTGTATAAATGGGTACCGCCGTAATGCTGGGGGTAACCCTGCGATGGACTAGCATCCCATCCAGGGGGGAGTATAAATACTCCTAGTCGCTTCATGCTACTGAAACCGGAGATAAGCGCCGGCCTGATGTACCTTCTGGCTCGTAAACAGAGACTTTACCTTTACCTTTTACCTGGGGACGATGTAGCCATGTATGTTAATTCAAAAAATGGTTAATGTGGTTCTTAATTTAATTGCTCCAGTATAGCTTCAATTGACACTCCTCCTCTATACTGTTTGATTGTACCAGTTTTGGACACGACAGGGACAACACGATGGAATTTTTGACATTCTGCTGGTCGTGTGATGGCTGAAACAGACGGTTGTATGTTCATGAGACCAGTGCACATGTGCCAGGCAGTAGTTGTGTTACATGGGTGTTGTAGTGCATGGATGAAGTGGATGTCGTCCTCGATGAGCATGATAAATGTTCTTTTTTCCCACCTAGAGCAGCCAATAACTGTGTAAATATACATTAAACATCACAATTTCCCCCATATACAAGATTAGAAGATTAACTGATATACAACAACATGCACACAATCCCTTCACTTTACAGTCAAAACAGCTCAAGCGTTCCTCCGACGAGCGGATTAATGAGTTCATTATTGCAGATTTGATTTCAGGAATCATTTCAACAATGTGGTTTTCGGATGAATGATCCAAAATTTAAATCAAGCCTCAGGTCAAAACTCGAATTTTGATTGGATTATTGCTCGCTTCTGGTGCCAGGCCGGCGTGAGAATTTGACAAGTGTAGCAATTTGAATAATCTGCCAAGGTCGTAACAAGCATGATTTGCCTTTATTTTAAAATTCATTTCTCTATCCAATCTTTAATTCAAAAACATGGTGTCTCAAGTTTGAGGAAACTGGTAAGATTACAAAATGGTAATGTTGCTAGAGTGAAATGACTGTTGTTTGGAAGATTATGCAAAGCAGTAAACCTGTGAAATTCCCACGGCAGCCTGGCACCGGAAGCCAGGAATATTCCAATCAAAATTTGAGTTCTCAACTGAGGATTGAGTTGAATTTTGCACTATTCATCGGACGAACAGATTATTCAAATGTTTACTGATATAAAATTTGCAATAATGAACTCATGAATCTGCTGGTCAGAGGACCGTTTGAGCTGTTTTGACTGTAAGTTTCTCAGTAACCTGGTTTACACTTGCTTATCCCTTGCATTACATATACTTGTAACTGAATGTTATTCAATTTTTATTGTTGTGTAGTATATTTTGGAATGTATGCCTTATAGCTCCGGCGATTTAAAGCAAGCAAGATTCCTTATTTGATGCAAAGGAGAATTCAAGTTGAAGGCTTGATTGATTCAAGGTTTAATGATGTTTACAAAACTCTCACGTCACACCGTGAAAACTGAAAATTATAAAATTGAAGTTACAAGTACGAAAAATCAATAAAACTAAAAAGCAAATAAATTGCAATCCAAATTGTAAGAAACGCAAGGAAAAACAATTATTTACAAGGCGAAAACCTAAAGCTTAATCAGCAAACGTGAAACTTGCAACAATTGGTACAACGAGAATAATTTAAATACCTGTGTGCGGCTTTATCCCCGGAACATTGGACAAATAAAAAACTTCTTCTTGACTTGGAACTTCTTAGCTTAAACAACTTCTTAGTTTAAAACTCTTTCCCCTAGCCCGCACCGAAAATGAGTCTTCAAAGACTCATTCTTGTAAGATTCGTAGCGCAGCGTCCTTTTCATCGATTGCGCTGAAATTTGGCGTGTTTACTGGGGCGATATATCCCCAGTTTCCCTGAAAATCTCGGCTTTCTATCTTTCATGACGCCTACATGACGGCCATTCTAATTCAGGCAATTTGAGCCGATGGGAT
>NC_090875.1:10598060-10625560 GCF_036669935.1 Montipora foliosa | reverse complement strand
GAAAAATGATTTCAAAATGGGGCAGATAAGAACAGGTTTCACCTGTTCCATTTTGGTAGTAAAATTAATGCAAAAATGTCATACATGTAGGTACTGAAGAGTTCAAGCTTATTGAATTTTTTAATGTATACATAGTATGTTATGTGACAAATGTTCATGTACTCTGTTTACATTTCTTATTAATTAATTTGATGACAAGGCTGATTTGTTATCATTGTTTTAAAAGAACCTAACTACATGTACATGTGATTACTACATGATGTGGCAGTGTCCGTGGTAACTCAGAGTGGCAATGTCTTGGCATGCAGCTATGAATCCACCCTGATAGGTGTAGGTTTTAGTGAATGTTCAGCCCTTTAACCCCTAAGAGTGATCAAACATGAAGGTCGTGAGAAAATGGGAAATGATCTACAAGTGGAAAAGGACTTGATTGTGAAATAAATTATTCTCCTCATACATGTATGTACCATAGGAAATGTATGGAGAACAGTGTGGAGAATATGCATATTGATATATTAATGGCTTTAAATGGTTGACTGTGCTGAAGGTATTTTCAATTATTTGGTGATATGGGTCTAGGTGTGCGCAACACTTCAGGGGGGGTTAAACTGTTTACCTTTTATTTTTCTCTGAATGATTTTAGTTTCATCGTTGAGTTCCTCATTTTGCCCCCGACGTTGAGCCTTTTGCTGAGAAATGACTATTGCATGTGAATGAAAAGTAGAGCCTCAATTGTAATTGGGTGGCAATTTGTGCAACAAGGTTTTTTTGGAAATTTCTTGTGTTTCAATTTGTTTTTGTTATTAGATCAATGACAAAGTGCAAATATATTTGTGTATGTATTCAGATGTATAGAAGCGGTTACATCCTTAAATTTTTGTTAGCAGCCTCCTCTCTCATTCTTTGTCACTTTCCCTTTCCTTTTCCAGCACCTCAATTCTTTTCCTCAGATCTCCACAGTCCGAACATTGGCTGATGGACGGGTATGAGCGCTATCCAGGGAATAGAAAATAATGGGTTCCCCCAATAGGTGGAAAACGAGCCGTTTCTGAGGTTACGTTAACATAATACATCATGAAGAGAAAAAAGCTTAAAACCCCTAACAAACTTGCAACAACAAAACATAAACAAAACAGCCGAGGAGGCGACGCCGGTCAGCCGCGGATTTTTGCGAGAAAAATTATTGGTCGAAAGCGCAGTCGTTGAGCAAGAATCATGTAAAGGTGGTATAAAATAGAAAGACACGACACAAGATTTCAAACACACTAAAGCAGTTTATTAACTTCAGGTTTTTTACGTACCATTGCTAACTAGACGAAACATAACCTTCAATTTAGCCACAGACTTTCATCTGCCCACGAATTGAATGAGAAATTACTCTTTGAACTCCAGGCATACTGTAAAGTCTTATCAGTGGCTGAACAAGAGACGAAGACAACAACCACAACAGAGACGAAAGTGTTTACAACTCACGGATGGCTCCTCCGTTTCTTCCGTATGAAATGTCATTGAAGTCCATGAACAACAAGGAACTTAGGACTTTCATCAAAACGAATCAAAAGTCATTTTTGATATGTTTCACGGTAGCAAATAACTTATCCAAAAGTGCTTTTCAAAACCTTAGAGAAATAAAAACGCCCTTAGTTCACGGCAAAACTGTACCTTGAGCAAATTCTGAAACGTTGAAAGATTCTCATCAAGAGAGCTGTGTCGATTGCTTGATAGTTATGAAATCACTGTTCCGATGTCTGCCATCATGATCAAAACGGCAGCACTGAACAGTTATGCCTTTCATTCACTTTGGAGATGAAGGCCTTGGGCGAGCAATACGTTGCAAATGGCCTTTACAATGACGTGTCAAATCTGCATTCGTCGTCCGCCATTTTGAAAATCGAATGGAGGGAGGAAGCCTGAGTCTTGGTGCGCTGGTCCAGCCGTTTTTAAGCCCTGTCCTCAAAACCTACTCATCTAATTTGATAGTTCATTATTAGTTTTCGAATTTCTGTGTACCATTGCAGGTATGTCAAATTAAAACGCTCAGATTACCACGTTTTGCTCTTATTACTTACATTAGATTTTTTATTGCTTAATGATTTTAACATTTATTTCTCAATATGTATGTTTTAATTATTACTATCAATTTTGTCGTTAGCGGTATTTGCGCATGTGAAAACGTACGTTGTGCGTTTTACAAATAAATATTATTGTTATATACCTAGACTTTCACGCAACAAAACGAGCACTGTGATTGGTCGATTCTAGGTCACGTGCCCCTGATCAAATTCGAATGTATGCCGACAAGGATAGAACTCCGCAGTTGTTGTCCGCTCCGCATGTTTTGCTGCAATTATTGAAGGAAAAGTCTAAGTATATATCAAAGCACGTGATGTCTGATTCCTCGGTAAACTAGTTAGTTTTGTTTTCCCTGGAGTCCTGATGTTTCCCTCGACCTCGTCTCGGGAAACATCGGGACTCTCGGGAAAACAAAACTAACTGTTTTCCTCGGGACCATACATAAAGTGTACATTATTATTTCTTTACAAAACCCTTGGATCGTAATTACCTCCTTTCCAATGAAGACTTGGAAGGCCTTGCCATGGACAATAAGAGCCATCTCACCTGACAAAGGTCCTGAATTACGGAGAAATTAAGGAAGAGGAAGTCGAAGTCCTTACACCCGATGGAATCGTTTAGGGACGCGATGTATTCCGGTTTCAAGATGCTGAGGATAAAAAAGAAAACCAAGATTACAAGATACCACATATGGAAACGCTTTAAAAAGAGAGATGATATTTGTTGTGGTTTAATTTTGTACCCACAGATAATTTATATTTATCAAGAATACTACTCATCAGAGCTTGATCTTGAACTCCCTATCTGTGGATTTACTGTCTACTTCTTAGTACACTTGACCACGCAAGCAGTTGATGAAAATTCCTCCGAATAATTTATAAATGAATATTTTATTATTCATCCCAGGCCACTCTCGAGCTCGGTCAAAAGTTTGATTTATACACAAATGTACAATACGACACCAGAGCCACGTATAGCAGCCAAAGCAATTGCGTAAATGAAATTGATTTCTATAGAGAAATACAGAAATTGAAAGGCCACCTAAAGACAACAAAGGCAAACATTTCTTTAAACAAAAAAAAAAAACAGAGAACCACCTCTTCCTTTCAGAAAACAAGGATCTTTCTAAGCCGAAACATATAACAAAATGGAAGAACAGATAATACCTCGAAGAAAATGAATTTACAGCAACGGGAAACTGTTTACAGGAAACAAGAAAGTAGTTTAAAAACCATGTTCGTCTGTCTCTATTGTTGACAAGTACTGACCATGAATTGAGAACAATGCGTGTGCCCCATGGATTACTTCCGATCAAAAGAAACGAATGCTTGCGTTCTGGTTTCAAGTCTTGTCCCAAGTACACCGTCGAATTTCTTACAGAGAACAGCAAATTATGGAAACGTGGCTTCAAGAAAGTATGCAGAAATCCGCCAGAAAGTTGTCAACTTGTCCATTTCATGCACAGAATTTGCCCAACAACCAACGGTATCTCCAAAATTCCTCCAGTCCTTGACAGAAATCGACTTGATGGTCAAATGTAACCCTTGCACCCCAACATGCCTCTACGAAAAAATAACTGAGATCGAAAACCATTATACTCGAATAGTGACCAAGTTGGGAGAAGTCGAATGACTTATCTGTCCTACAACAAACCTGTGCAGTGCTACTAATCTTACTTTCGATTATTTCAAAGAAATTCCCTTTACATTCAGCTTGTAAACAGACCATTCTGCAAAATGAGTAATTTCCTTTTAAGATAAATTGTAGTTTATTAATACTGTAACAGCATAAATAATACCATTGTTAGGTTTAATTGTAATATAGTTACTTTTCAGTTGGATAATGCTCTTTTTAACTTAAAATCCGAGAGACAAATATTTATGAATCTTGTATTATACAAGTTATAGTGCCAAAGGCATGATTAAAGAATACCACTGTTTTTTTCATTATGAAAAGTAGTTCCACTTGTGAAAGACAGAAAAAGTTTTAGCTCTAATTGACAGCGTAACCCTGATCACTAAGCTGAGCTTTTAACCCTAAACACTAAAAATTATTGTTCACATGCAGTAAATAATAATAATTATATTGTCTTTGATAGCATCTGAGACAACAATCCATGACACTAATCTTAAAAATTATTTCTCCAGTCTATTTTATACATACTCCATCAAATTAGTTACAGAAGGATATCGAAATATGTTAAAATGGGCAGTGTCCTAAAAGAGATACACCAGTTTTAAAATTTTAAACTGGTTTGAAAAAAATTAACATTTCAAACCAAACACAAAATTAAACCACAACATATCCACACTTTGATTGAAAATCACCAGCTAAATAAGGAAATGGGCAGAAATGGGAGGAGATGAAAGAAACAGAAGAGAGTGGAAGAAAGTGAAAATCCTGCGCCTTGTTACAGGAAAGGATGGAGAATTTCTCCGTTTTATATTATTTTAGAACAAGGAAGGAATAATCGAAAGACGTGTATTGATCAGCACTTTACATTACCCTCTTATAGTTAAGTCTGTTTATTTAATCCAGTTTAGAGTTGTTTTGCAACTCGTTGTATGCAGATACTTGGTCTGACTTCAATATGGCACAGGTTTTATTTAATACGATCCATTTATTAATATAATAGGTATAGTGGATGGACCCGACAGCGGTTTAGTTTGGCACCTGCTCATTCTTCTTGTCATAGAATTATCTTATAACTAAGAAAGAAAAACAAATGAAACTGACAAGATTTATATTTTCACGACGTTTCGAAGTCATCGTAACTCCATTATCAAGTGATAAATAAATAAATACAAGTGCTAGTCTATTTAAACTCTAGCACTTGTATTTATTTATTTATCACTTGATAATGGAGTTACGATGACTTCGAAACGTCGTGAAAATATAAATCTTGTCAGTTTCATTTGTTTTTCTTTCATAGAATTATCACATGGAAAGAAACGAATTATTCTGATAATTTCTCAGTTTTATAATATTGTAGAGCAAAGAATGAATAATCGAAAGACATATATCAATATTTATTTAATTTAGCTTAGAGTTGTCTTGCAACTCGTTGTAGGCAGATAATTAGCCTAACTTCCTTATGGCACAGGTCCAAAAATAGTAATCCATTTAGGAATAATAGCCACAGTAGACGGACCCGACAGCGGTTTAATTTGGCACCTTCTCATCCTTCTTGTCAAACTAAAAATTTTGAAGGCTTTAATTAAAACTGATCAAATCGCCCACTTTTAGCTATAGAGTACATAGATTAGATTACACTATCACCTGCTGCTCAAACCACACGCTCAAGACAAACTATATCAGTGTAAATCTGATTCTATGTTAAGAAACCATCAGTTCACTAAAGTTGATTTGTTGGCCCAAGCATCTTTTACAATCGGTTTTTTTGATCCTTTCGTCGATAAAACCGACTTAATTTTCTTTTCCTTTTTTCATTCGATGATACGTCGGAAGCTTAACATATACCCCGAAACAGCAATACAGAACCTATCATAATTGATCTAAATGCTCAGTACGTGCAGCCACGTGTTGCCGCCAAATGAAATGTTTGTGACAATGCGACCCCAAATCTCAATATATAATTGGTCAGCCTCCTCAGTCATAAATTACTGTCTAGACTGTTTTGTCATTACCGAAATGCCCTTTGTCTTCTTGTCGAACTTCGTTTGTATAAAGCTGAATTGTTACTCTATTTATGTGATCCCCAATGTTCCTTTTTTTCCTTACAAACGGTCAGCCGGAATTCCCTTCTGAAACAGGGGTTCATGCCAGCGTAAATTAATGGATTGATTGTATTGGATAAGTAATGGAAAAACATACATAGGAGCTTCACGTTTCGTGGCATCCTTGGAACCAAATGGAAGCGCATTAAAAGTGCTATGATCCAAAAGGGAATCCAACAGATCATGAAAGCGAAAACAACGACAAACAAAGACTGACTAATTCTTATCTCTCGCGTACTGATGATTGGTGAGTTTTGTCTCAAGAACGACGTTTCGATTTTGTGCTGTTGCATCTTTTTAGCAACTTTTACGTAGCTAAACACAGTGATTGTTAAAGGGGTTAAAAGAAACAATGGGATTACGATTCCATAGTGTATCAGTTTGCCAGTTTCGCTGAGATGACCAACGGAACAAATGGCATACCCTGGGATAAAAGTGCTTTTTTGAAGACCAACCAGGATGGGGAGGCTACTGTAACAGGCAACAAACAGCCAAACAGACATTAAAAGGGCCAGTGACTTTTTTGTTGAAAATAACTTCTGATATACGTTGTCCGGCCTGCACATTCGCACATAGCGATTGAGCGCTGTCAGCCCCATCGTTACTGGTGAAACATAGACGGCAAACGCAGCAATAAGGGAATGAAAGCTACAACTAACTTCACCAAAAATCCAGTGACCGCTTACAAGGACGCCAATCGTCAACGGCATTACAAACACGGCTGACAGTAAATCGCTTATTGCAAGCGCGGTGATGTAAAGATTCGTTGTTGTACGTAATCGTGTGTTTCTGTATACGGAGATGCAAACCAAGGTGTTTCCTATAAGAGACAGAAGGTTCAAGACAATTAACGAGCTGACTTCTGCGAGAACCAAATATACGCTTCTAGATTGCAGATCAGTCGCCATGATCATTGGTGGTCAAAACTTTTATCAAACTTCCAGGAAGAATCACTCCCAGGTTGTTTTCCTAAGTTTTTAAACTCTCTTTAAAAGGCGTATACCTCTCCATGATTTGGACAATGTCATTATTTCCTTGGATTAGCTAACCTCTGATTGGACGAAGAAAGTATTTTTAAGATACGTGTAACTTGTACATTTTTTGTATTATTATTTTTTTGGAATAATTGTTCCACAGCTTCCTGTGCTTTTGCTGTTAATTTTAACTCAAATGAATTGGAATATCAATTAACTAAAACTGCTTGGAAGCTCACCCTACTGTGTTCTAAATACATGGCAAACATGGCTCCACTCACGTACGAAGAACGTTCGGCTTTATTATCCTTTTTGATGCTCATGACTGTCTTGGGGCTGTTAAAAAGTTACTCAAGTTAGTATACGATTTAAAACAGTCTTAATTAATTGTCGCATTGTAGGCAGAGTTCTAGCTTTTGCAACGTTATGTTCCTTAGTGTTCAACAAAGATTGGGTAGTTCTTTTGCATTATGTAGTGATCTGCGCGCTTTTCTCTCCATTTTAGAAAGTATTTCCAAATCCAAGATTAAAATATGCTTCGGCTCAGTTTTTCATCTCCGGGTTGGGTGTTATCGTATTTAAAAAAAACTCAACATCGGCATTTTCGAAAAAGACCATAAAGTCTTCTTGCCTTTTCCGGGTGCCATAAAATGATTCTTTCGATAGCTAAAAAGCCGAGACATTTCTAGGAAGGAAGTCTTCAGATAACTTGTGCACTTGCTGTTTTGGGAATTTTAAAGTGAGACAGGCTTCAATTTCATAATAAGTGGATCGTAGTTTACTCAGTAAGTGCTTTTCGAAAAGTTCGACCACGGGCCTGACGCGTAAAAAAACAAACTAAGATTTGTTATAATCACGCAATACTTTAAACAGGCTGATTTTTTGCCAACACTTAAATTTCGCATGCTAATAGTAAAGTATTTTCGTGTATTTTATTAGGATAAGAATTTTCTCGAGGCTAGTAATTGAAAAACAAAGTAATAATGGATGTAAGGGCTTCATGTTACATTCATGTTGAAGTTTTTTGCTTAAATGAATATTGATATATTACACGATTTTACACGGCGCACCGAAGATATGAATTTTACTGTTTTCATCACGACAAACTAATAAAATTCATATCTTAAAGAATCCTTTTACTACCTTCGCAGGGCTTTTGAATGGATGGAGGCAAAGTCCCGAGGAGTCATCATTGTAGTCCGAGCGTAAAGTAGTATTACGTATAGAGTTAGTATACCAGAACTAGGCGCGTGGGGTGGGGGGGGGGGGGGGGGGGAGGATGAATGGTTAATGATGTCGTTTTCACACCAAATGCCCGCAAATAGGGATTGTTAATACTCTCAACATCTTCGAATTCTGATTTTGTTACCAAAAGAGTTTTTTTGCGCAAAATGTTCACTAGGAGTGCTTATTACTGGGTTGCCAGTATGGCAAACCCAGTTGGGGTCTGCGTTTAGTTTGTTTCTTTTCTTTTTTTTTTTCTTCTTTTTTTTTCCGTGTTGGTAAAATTCTTGCCTGTCACTCCCCTACTAAGTGGTGTCTTTGTGCATAGAGCCTTCTGCGCGTATTTTCTTAGGATCGAGAGGGTAGTAGGAAATGCGTAGATTTCTCTGGTGGACACAGTAGAACGATTAATTAACTTAACCGGCAATGGCGTCGAAAGTCATGTAACGCGAATGGCGTTTTAGTGGATCTTTGGACAAAATATACCCTTATGAAGCTCAATAATGGCAAGTCAATTGGATATACAGGCGGTGGAATCTTAAAAGCGACGAGTAATGGACTTCGACAACAATCTATCGCCCGTCGAGCCGAAATCAATTTGAGCTGTACTTACCTGAAGTGCATGGTAATTTGACACGATTGAGTTTATTGCCTTCACGCACGCAATGAAATAGGAAGAGGTTTTCGCCTCTAAGAGCAAATATGTTGTTTGTTTCAATAAATTTCTCGCTGGAAAAGGATTCTGTGGTATTTTCTGCCTTTGTGAATTATAATATCATGTTGTGTATTAAATTTCCGAGCTAAAGGTTGAAATGTGATATGGGAGATGTTTTTTAGTATTGCTCTGTAAGCAGGAAGGGTTCACAGGCCTGTTGGAAGCGTGCTTGAATTTCAACAAAATGAGCCCCAAAATCAGTGAAAAATTGTGACGGAGATGAGTAATAAAGTAGCTGCTATTTCCAAAATGATGAAATTACGTACCTGGTGATAAATAACGCGGAATGCGTCTTCGAAAGTAAATTTTGACTTTGCATAAACAAGAGTTGGGCGATTGTGATCTTTCTTTTGACTTCGCTCATTTCATTGTCAAACTTTATAACACTTAACAGAAAAAGAAACTTACAAAAACCCGGTATCTTGCCATCATTTGACACAGATGCTTCACTGTTTGGCAAGTAAACATGCCGCGGTAATTTAATCACGGCGCCCGCTGAATTCCGGCGATGTCACTTTGGATTTTGCGATTTATTTGTGCAGCCAAAACGTACAATAACAAAATTGAACGTAGCAAAAATCTCCCAAAATGTTTGTCGCTGATCGTAGCTGTTTATATTCTATATTCACGGTTCAAAATTAATGTTGTTTTCATGTCGTACTGACATGTTATTCTCGAGCGACCGTCCTGGAAACTTCCTTCTGCTCTTTCTAAAAACTGTATCAATATTTATTTACTTTTGCATCAATATTTGTTTTTGCATAAAGCAAACTAACAAAATCTGTACCTTGCTGTGTTGGCATTTGTTAGCGTTAATAGTATTTTCGGTCTGATGCTTCTGTTTTATGAGGGGTATGTTGTATTGGTCTCCCATCCAAACACTAACCCCGCTGGAGAGGGCTTAACTTCAGTGAACTTCGGTATTACAAAGCTGTCAGATGCTGAGAAGGCATTGGGCCTCTGCTGGTATGACTTCTTAATGACCCCCAACTTGAAAAAAATTGCCTGGAACGGTGCACGTACCACAGGCAACCCAGTGTATCCTCACGGAGGGTCTATTCATTAATATTAAACCGTTTCGATTCCTTTATAACGTCAGATTTAAACAATTCCTGTTTCTTACTATTAATTTGGTCATTTAATCCTCAGCAATTACATAATCCAGATTAAGGACATCTAAGTAACGAATTCACATTAAATCGTGAAGCATCAATGGTTATTCCTTGCCTTATTCATGACTAACAAACTTCACCCCTTGCAGTATGTTACATTTTCCAAAAAATGGTGGCCACATTGCTGTAAAAATTGATCTTGCGTTTTCTTTAGTTTCTGTTTCGGCTGGTACACAAGCGCCTCCGCCATGATAAAAACCTCTACTCTCATTTCCAACGACACCAAACTATGGAACGCATAAGGTTTTCATATCCAGTACTGATTTGTTCTCTCTCAATGCTTATTTATAAACAGCAATTGCCTTATGCTGTCAGCTGCTCTGTTTGCATGTAAAGGGTCATTTTTCTACCTGGGCCCTGGGGCCCGTTTCTCGAAAGTCCCGAAACTTTATGGGCCATCCTCGGGTGTAACAAGTCCCTTTGTATCTCTCAAACTTCACAGACGTGTTTTTTTTAGTCAGCTTGAACACATGTTAAAAGATTCATTTGGCTTTTCGGGCCCGAAAAGTTTTCGGGACTTTCAAGAAACGGGCCCCTGGACACATCGAATTCTTCGTACAACTGTCTTAACAGCGGGGGGAGCCGCATAGTGTCAACTATGTAACAATTATTCTACCAGGGCACGCTGGATACGAAGTGAAAGATAACCAACGAAGCGCGTAGCGCCGAGTTGGCTATAATCATTTTACATCCAGCAAGTCCGAGTCTTGAGAATAATTGTTTTATTAAAACTCCAGGATTTAACAACTCTTCCACTAAAGCATCGATTTCTGCCTCGGTCAATTCCGGTCGAAAACGCCTGTTTCCGGCCATTCTTTCTGAGAGCCGCAAAAATGTTTTCAGCTCGCTTTATTGCTGACGCTTTCCTTGACCATATGAGGTTGAGCAGGTCTATGAACTGATGGCCTGTGTCCGGTGGGCCAATGAAAATGCTGGAAACCTCATATCCCTAGTTAAGTTTTTAATAATACAAAACGAATTCCAATCTAAAATGGCTTTTTCCAAAATTACTAATTTCTGATGAATTATTGCATATTCCTCCGAGCCTACAAAAGTAGTTCATCGAGAATCCTTTATATCCAACAGCAACCCAACCGGTTAAGGGAAGAAGAATGCCTTTCTGATTTAACAGCCATAACTTCACAGTCAGTTAAAAGTGCCATTGGTAGTTCTGAAGGTGCTGTGAGATTAAAAAATTCTGCACACACTAACATTTATGAAATTCTGCAAGCACACAACTATAGGTAGGCAGAAATTCTGCTCCTTCTTTTGTGGTTAATTTAGCTGGCATGCAGCAATTCTGCACCCGATCAAATCCGAAAAAAAAAAATCACAAAACTTGACTTCGAGAGCAGTGACGCAGAAATTCTGCATCTTACTCAGTGGCTAGTACGCCCTTAGCTGCTGTAGCATGCAGAAATTCCGCCCAGAGGTGAGATCCGTGAAAATCTATTGTGCCTTCTGCTCTTGTATGACGTCATAAGAAAACCTTTTTTTTTTTGAGCGAGTTGAGTTTCGATAGTCGAGTGATAACTATCTAGCCTTGAGTTTATAATACAGTCCTGTGGTGTGATATAACGAACCAGTGCAATAAGAATGTCATTTGGGCACATTTTTGGTCCCTCCGAGCCGGATGTAGAGTTAATTCTTGTGGAAATACGGCGACACTTGTGAGTAAAGCGAAGACAGCCAAACGTGTTCACAGTAATTGTACGCGAAGTGTCAACAACTACAACCTTCATCCTGTGCATTTAACCCGTGGGCAATTCGTCGAAAATGAGTTGCGAAGACGAACGGAGAGGACAAACACCACTGTTACCAGAATAGTATCCAAAGGGAAACCCGCTCATGCAACTGCAGACGTAGAGGCACTCCTAGTGGAGTGACCTGTGAAGCGGCAAGCAAGCCATGCTAGCTGCATAGTTTTCCTCAGCCATCTGGACAAAGTCTGACTTGACATAGGTTTAAACGGTCTAACAAATGAAATCAGGAGGCTAGAAGATTGCCGCCTGGTCGCCGTCCTGGATCAATACTTCTGTAAGGCTTTGAGGGAAGCCAGGCAGAGATTTTTTTCTAGCCGGGTGACCAGGTCTTGACACCTTTGTGTTTTCAGCCAAAGAGAATTCCCAGGAATCGCTCATGATGGAGACAGAATCCAGATCTAGTTTAATCAATTCATGTGCATAAGAAGAAGAAGTCAAGGCTAGTAATGCTGTTAATTTAAGGGATACCATTAATAGTGGAAGTCCAACAAGTGGCTACAGGGTTGCGAGAAACTGGAGCAAGCGCTTAACATCCCAGGTTGAGCTCAATCGAGGAGTTGGTGGCTTCAGGCGAAAAATTCCCGCTGGAAGGTGTCCAAGCTTAATTTGACCCACAAGCAGATGTCTCTGTGAAATAGTCGGACATATAGACTGCCACAGTTCTACATTCTAGGGATTTATTTTGTAAATGTCTCTGTCAAGAAGGGGCTCAGGCCTCTGGAAGAACATCAATTGGACCATGCCTGACAAAGACCCTGATAGCGTTTCTTGGTTGACTGGGACCAAGACGCTAGGAGGACATTAGTCACCTCTTCCTACCTGCCGCCCGGTTGGCCCGATATCGGCCATATAGTCAGGTTGAGAGACCGCCACAGCGGATGAACTGCCCCTTGGTCGAAAGGCAGAAACAGCAGTGACTTCAGTTGAATCTGAGAGTACCATGGTTGACCTGGCCAGTCTGGGGCTAATAGAAGGGCAGTTGCTTTGTCGCTTCTCATTTTCTGAAGAATGCGAGGTAGTAGCACCACTGGTGGGTGGATGAAAGTCTTTCAGGGGTCCAGTCATGTTGAAAGGCATCCACTACTGTAGCACCGGGGTCGGGAAGTCGCGACACATAAAGAGGCAGCTGATTGTTGAAACGAAACGCAAACAGGTCTTCCTCCAGAACATAGAAGTGATTTGCACCCACTCTGTGCGCATGTTGAATTCCCTCGAAGCTGCGTCTGCTTCCACATTTAACACTCCCGTTAAGTGACGGACTGTCACCCATGAACCTCGGGTCAGCAGGAAGGACCACAGTTCCAAGGCCAGTAGGGACAGAGATGGTGACTGAGTGCCCCCACTCCTGTTCACATAGCACACGGCGGTTGTATGACGTGGGCGGTGGTTGCCCAGAAACTGTGGTGGTGGCTGCATTCCTACTCTCAGGAATGCCTTCAAAGCAAGAATGGCTGCCTTGAGTTCCAAACAACTGATTTGTTGTTCTGCCTCCTCCATGCTCCAGCGCCCCAGCCCAGTAAGGATGCATCGGTCCTGATGGAAAGGTCGAACGGAGAAGGAGTGGTGTCCTGACTGTTGTGTTCGTGCGGAGCTGAGGACACCCACCATCTGAGGTCCTCCAGGGAGGGTTGGGACAATGATATCTGACACCTTGGTCTCCAACCGAACTGGTGGAGAAGCAGAGCCTGCTGGCGTTGCAGGGCTCTGTAATATAATGGTGCTACCCACAGTCCCCTTGTGCGGCGTGGCTCATGTGGTCCAAGAGGATCGTGACTCTAGCATTTCCTGGCATTCTCTCTGTATCAGGTTGATGTGTTCCCCTGGCGGGGCAACTGACATGCAAGTTGTGTCTACAACAGCACCCAGTGACGAGTTGGTTCCAGAGAGCATTTCTCCAGTTTCACTATGGCACCCAGGCAGGAAAAAAATCTCCGCCCATAAAGGAAAATCTTGCTCAGTGTGTCTTTCTGATGATGAATCAGGCGAAAATCGTCCCGGTAGATGACTGTTCGCATTCCTTCTGAACGCAGTTGGGCAACAATCGGACGGATGATCCTGGTGAAGACCCGAGCCAAGGAGAGGCCGAATGGGAGGCAACGGAACTCGTAAATTGTTCCCTTGAACTGAAAACGAAGATATATCGTCGACACTGGATGTATCGGGACTTGGCCAGCCTTTGCGATAGACTCTTCTATGTGCTTTTCCAACAAAAATTGCCAGCGTGTGAAATCCATACCACAGGGAATCCGCCCTTCTCAATGGAGACCTTTAATCAGTTGTTTAAGAATATTTTACCAGCATTTGCGAAAATTGTGGAACCGAGTGTACCGAGATTTAACAGCAACCTCCTTGAATACTCTAAGTTCAAAGCAGCGTTTAAAGTGGAAGTTGATAAAAAGGAAGTTTACGATGCTACAAAAAAGCTAAAATTCCTGCTAGATGCGGTGGATGGAAGGGCAAAGTCATGCCTAGTCAAATTCATGTCTGGTTCAGATAGATATCAAGATGCTTGGAAAGCACTTTGCCGTGTGGATACAGTTGCATCAGCAGCTAAGAATCGTGTGGAACAATTTCCAGCGATAGAAAAAGAGAGGAGTGAGCAGATCAGACAGGAACAAGAGATAGTCTCGGAGTTGATTGCTGTATACAAGAAGCATCGATTCATCCATGAGCTGAAGTAAACAAATCCTGAAATTTATATTGCCAAACTTCCTGTACGCCTTTTTAGTAGATGGGCTGAGTTTGTGGAAGGGACACCACATCTGTCACCATTGGAGTCCTTTGCTGAGTGGTTGGAGAAGGAGGCAAAAATAAGCCAGTCAAAACAGCGATAGATGGTTGAGAGGAAAGAGTGGAGACGACCAGATTTAGCCAAAGTGGTTACACAAAAGAAGAATGATAATTTTGTGCCTGGATTTTCTGTAGGAATGACCGGAGAAAACTGTCGCACCAGCAGTGTAGGGGTTAGATGCCCAGTTCACAAATCAACTATCCACAGGTTACAAGAGTGCAAAGTGTTCGAACGACTGTCCGGGAGCGAGAGAAAAAAGGTTGTGAATGAGCACACGCTTTGTGTATCCTGTTTATCACCAGGCCATCGTCTGATCAAATGTCGTAGTAGAGACAGATGTAAGGTTGAGGGTTGTTCAATGCGTCACCACACACTTCTTCATGAGATTGACTTGAAGAGTATGGAATGGAGAAGAGCAAAACAAGAATCAGCGAGAATGTCAGACAGTGCTAGGTCTTCAGTGACTACTCCTCAGGACAGTGAGGTTACCTTAAGCCAGATGCAAGAGGTGCATCAGCAGTATAGTTATTCTGTTTGCTCAGGTTGTGATGCTGGTGATCGTACTTTAGTTGAGGTATTACTGGTGGTTGTGTTTGGGGAGAACGGTCAACAGCGGGTAATGGCCCTGCGTGACTCCGCTTGTAATACTCCCCTTATGGATGAGAGCTTGGCGAGAGCTTTATCCTACACGTAACAATAGTATTCTGGACCTGGTACTAACTACTGTTCCTGATCTCATTGATGATTTATATTCCTATCAGGATGTTGTGGAGTCAGACCATAATTGCATTTCTTTCAGAATTGGCCTCTCATCCACCGACTCTAGACCAGTGCTTAAAGAAGTTTTTAATTACAAGAAAGCAAACTTCGAAGAGCTTAAAAGAACTTTGTCATATGTTCCCTGGCATGTTGCTATGCTCGATGATGATCTAAACAGCATTGTTTCAAATTGGGAAGATCTATTCTGGGCAGCAGTTGATGACTTTGTCCCCAAGAAGAAAATCTCAGGCAAGCAAGTTCCACCTTGGATTGACGCAGAAGTAAAAACCCTGTGTCGTAAGAAGGATAAAATGAGGCGTAAAGCCCTCAAAGAAAAAGATCAAGTGTACATTGATAAATTCAAGTCATTAAGAAAGGATGTAAAGAAACTCATCCGACTTAAGTACAACACTTATATTAAGAACTTGGCTGACAAAGTTGAGTCGAACCCAAAGAAGTTTTGGAACTTTTATAGCTGTAAAACTAAGTCTCGTAGACTCCCTCCAGCCATTAGAAGAGACCTATCAGATGCTGATCCTGTATTCAATCCTACTGACAAAGCTAACTTATTTAACAACTATTTTCACTCAGTTTTTAATCATGTTGATAATGAACCTCCTCCACCCGGTTGCCATGCAAAAGTTTCTGTTCGTGAGTGCTTATCTCATATTACACTGCCTGCATCTGATGTCTTGACTACTCTGCTTCATCTTAATCCTTCAAAGAGTCCTGGTCCTGATGGAATACCCCCTCTACTTCTAAAGAATCTGGCACCTGAAATTAGTAACTCTGTTACCTATATCTTTAATAAATCCCTAAATGATGGAATTTTCCCAAGGAAATGGAAGGATTGTAATCTTACCCCTGTTTTTAAATCTGATCAGAAAGATGTTGTCTCAAATTACCGTGGTATCGCTTTATTACCCATACTATCTAAAGTTTTAGAAAGACAAGTTCAAACAAGATTATACCAACATGTCTCAGGATTCTTGTACTCCCAACAGCACGGATTTAGGAAACAGAGATCATGTATTACACAGCTCCTACAATTTGCTCACACAATGGCCAAATCGCTCGATGATGGTATCCACACTGATGTAATATATCTTGACATGGCTAAAGCCTTCGATAAAGTTCCTCATGAAAAACTGCTGTATAAATTAGAAATGGTTGGTGTGAGGGATCCACTCTTGGCATGGTTAAGGAGTTATCTTGCTAACAGACGACACAGAACTGTGATTGATGGATTTGCTTCCGACTGGAGATATGTCCCTTCTGGTGTTCCACAGGGATCCATTATTGGCCCTCTCCTTTTCCTCATTTTTATAAATGACATTGCTGACGATATCAGCACTGACACAAATATCCCCCTTTATGCAGATGATGCTAAATGTTATAGGAAATTGCTTGTTCCAGCTGACCAAGCCATTCTTCAGTCTGACCTCAATACAATTGTAGATTGGAGTGAGTTATGGGGAATGTCTTATAATGCCTCTAAATGTAAACATCTTAGTCTTACGAAAAAGCAAAAGCCGTTAGAAACAACATATTTTCTTGGAGGCAATATATTATCTAAATCTGCATGTGAGAAAGACCTGGGTGTTTTAGTTAACAGTAAGCTCTCCTGGCATGATCACATTGTAAACAAAGTAAATAAAGCTAATAGAGTGCTACGACTAATTAGAAGAACTTGTGGAACCCACGCTAATACTGATGTAATCAAAAAACTTTATATTCATCTTGTTAGACCTCATCTTGACTATGCTTCACAAGTCTGGTCTCCCCATCAGGCCTATTTAAGCAATATGATTGAAGGTGTACAGCGTCGTGCTACCAAACTTATGGTTGGAAGCAAGTTATCATATTCTGATCGTTTATTCAAAACTGGCCTCATGTCACTTTCTTCAAGAAGAATTTACTTGGATCTGCTTTTCCTATTTAAATGTCTACACGGTCAATATGACCTTGATGTGTCTGGTTATCTACAATTTTATGAACTCGAATCTTATAATTTAAGAAATACTGAACTAATGTTTAAAAGTATTTATGCTAGAACTGACACATTCAAGTACTCTTTTTTTCCTAGAGCTGTACGTTCATGGAATAAGTTACCTTTATCTGTTAAAAAAAGTGACTCAGTCTCTAAGTTCAAACAAGAGTTAAAGTTGTTTTGTCTTCAGATCGATCGCCATGACTGATCTTACATTCTTTTTTTTTTTTACTTTTTAATTAATCAATTAATTAATTTTTATTTATTTAAGTAGTACTATTATTATGATTATTTTTTTTTTATTTTTTTTTTATTTTTTTTTTTGGTAGCCTACACTTGTTAGGGAAGTTCATTCCTGTTTTGTGGGTTTCCAACAGCATACTTGTTTTTAGTGTCATAGTTAAGTATTTGCATACTTACATTGGGACTCAAAGGCAAAGAGATGGATCTTGAAATATAGGGCATCAGTTCTCAGAAAGTACTCACTTCTAAACATATCAAGAAGTGTCATGTTTGTTCGAGTAGGAAAAGAGAAAAACAGGTACCAATTACGAGACGTGAAGACAGTGCCAAACCTGACTGGTCCCTATCAGAGCATGAAGCGGTCAACAATCAAGTACCAGTATAGCCACCTGAAGGACTTGGATACTGCTGACACGGATTCGGGCCCAGTGCAGCTTATAATTGGAACAAACAACTCAAACCTAATTCTACCTAAAGGAATTGCAAAGCCCTCAGAGTATTCAGGCGACGATAGAGTACCCTATGGTGTTGAGACCCCACTTGGCTGGGCTGTAACAAAGTGGTTGCCAGGTGGCCAGAACGTGTCTTCGCCTTGCAATGCATTCAAAGTGTATGGAAGATGTGTAGATGAGGATGAAGATTTAAGACGGCTGGTCGTTGCCCAGTCAGAAATTGAAACCTTGGGAGTGGTGAAGGTAGCAAAACCAACCCGTTCAATCGAGGACAAGCGAGCACTTGCTCTAAAGGAGCGGACAACAGTGAAGATTGAAGGAGAAGATGCATACGTGTCTGGACTGTTGTGGAGAGAGGAGCATCCAACTCTACCGAACAACTATGATATGTCTGAGCGACGGCTGAAGTCCTTGGAGAAGAAATTTGAGAATAACACTTCCCGTGTAGTTATTTTCCAGGTCCGACGCGATTTGAGCCATTTTTCAATTTCTGAGTTGTCATTGGTTATACCGGATACTGAATTCTCGGGAGCCTCCAATTTGAGTCAAACTCATGGAATAAACTCATGGAATAGAAAAAAAAAATGCGGTTGACAAACTACGTGAAAAAAAATATATTTGCATAATTAATGTTAATTCCTTTAAGGCTTCATAAATACAGTTACGATCGCGAACAGCCTACTATGTACAAAGGCCTATTATAAACGCGGCATGAATGCGCAAAAGTTTGTTCACTACGGCTTTCATTCTCCTATCTTTCAACGCTTTCCGGCTTCGCGAATGTGTTTTTGTGTTAAGCTATTCAATGGCTTACCACATTGTTATAGCTCAAACTGGATTTCCTGTCCTGATGTCCAGTCACGTGACATTAAACCCGTCAAAAGGCGTCACATTATCAGACAAAGGCGATTGATCACGATTACTTACGACGAAATCCATCCACTTCGAAGCTATCAAGCACATGGTTACTGTATCTGCATAGGAAGGATAAGCGATTTCATTTTTTTTTTAATTATTATTTTGTTACAAGCAATTTTATTTTGTGGAGGCACGAAGGCGGCTCTGTATCCCCATTGCACAAAGTATGTTTATGTTCTTGCGAGTATTACAAACAAGATTGTGCTGTGTGGCTGCCACGGTAAGTGGGGCTACAATAATTAGTATAAACTCCTTTATCGATAGTCTTTACTGTCATTCGCTACTTGCTTTCTTTGCTATGAATTGTCAAGTGTACATCATTATAATGCCCGTAGTTTTGGTTGTTAATACGCGTTTCATCTGTTAGGTACATGCAAAGAGCTGTACTCGCATCCAATGTTTGTTAAAATATTGTTGGCATCTTGGTTTCTGATTTGTTGGAAATAATTTGTTTATCATCAGGTTCAATCTTCCTTGCAAATTTGTTGGAGATGGACAAATGAAGAGATAACCTTAGATATGACCCTTGCAGTAAAAAAGCATCAAATGTGTTGGGGATCAGGAGCCAAAACTGCCGTAATTAACGAAATTAGCAAACTTTTCGTAGCCCCATCAAATTTGAGTAGTGAATAGAGATTTTTTTACACTAAATTGAATGATGCCATTGCTGTCATGATAGCTTGACCTAGCGACTGATAAACCCGTTGATAAAGTTGAAACATTGATAACGTCGTTTCGATAGCTTTTAAGGAAGTCGAGGTGCATGCTGTAAAGGTAAAGTCTCTGTTACGAGCCTAGGAAGGCCCATCAGGCCGGCACTTATCTCCGGTTTTCGTAGCATGAAGCGACTAGGAGTATTTCCATCGCAGGGTTACCCCCAGCATTTTCGGCGGTACCCATTTATACACCTGGGTGGAGAGAGGCACCGTGAGAGTAAAGTGTCTTGCGCAAGAACAGAGCACAATGTCCCCGGCCAGGACCCGAACCCGAACCACTCGATCCGGAGTCAAGCACTCTAACCATGAAGACACCGCGCCTCCCACGGTACATGCTGTGTTGTAAACAAACTAGATTCACATGTGCACAGAGCCCTTGAAAACTTGTAGGGCTAATGAAACTATTGGTACTTTAACAGGTAGTCATGAAACGACGTATAACGAAAAGGATAAAAGACGTAGGCGTGCATAAATTAGGGGCAAGTTTCAACACGTCACCCTAGCTCAACGTGAAACAACACCTGCACCCCATGTCGCATAAATTAGGGTTGGGCTACTTATGAGATGCGAAAAATTCTTTGTGGGAACTCATGTTATTGTAATGGATGTGTCATTTTGTAGAGACATTTTAGAAGATTAAAAAAAGAAAAATCACGGAAACTGAAATGATTAGTCACGTACTTGTCCCCAGGGGATCCGGGTAGTTTGGGTGGTGTCCAAGCTTTTGCCAAAGCACATGGGTTAAAGAGGCGAGAGGCCGAGAACCTACTGCAAGGAGTCTTGAGCTACACGTTACACCGTCCCTGCCGAAAAAAGCGGTTCAAGATAGTATCGGAGGCGACGTCACTGAAGTCACGGAAGGATGCCAGATATTTTTTATTGGATGCTTGATTGACCAAGCTCAGCTTAATTCTCACGATGGCTACACACGATGAGGAATTTGCCTCGCAAGTCCAAAAATATCAAATATGTTTGATTTTACCCTCACGGCCTCGGACTCGGACTTTAAGTTGGTTTTGCCTTTGTTTTTTCGAAAAGAGGAACTTTTTTTTGGAGTTTTCTGGAATATAAGCGAAGTGCCAGAGACACTGAAGACTCCCTGAGCGCGCATTATAATGTTTACTTTGTAAAAAAAAAACTGAAATAAAGAAAAAAAAATTAACAATCAAAGGTAACCGTTGGTAAACCCGTTGATACGTTACCTAGATCTACATGTTTCAGTACCCGGCAAAGTACGTGCGAAGCCCATGTATTTATGTTGAAAAGGAAGAAATGGCAACATTTGGAGGCTCATGTATATTACCCGCGTTCACGTTCGAATGAAAAACTTTTTCCAGCCAAAATCCTTACTGAACGAAAACTATCGATACAAAAGACGGCATTTTATTCAAATTACAAATTACTGCTTAAGATGCGTTGGTCCAGTTTCTGGGTTCACAGTTGCAGCTAGAATTTTTTTTTAAAAAAAGGCAAAGTAGAAAGAAAGAAGAGGAAATGATGATACGTATTTTTCAAAGTTAAAATATATGCACAATTAAGTAGAATCAACTTGTCTCGGCTTAAATTGACCAACTGAGGAAATCGCCAACAGCAAGAGTAAGTAAATCACCCTTTGTCATCACCTGCCGCTCAAATTGCAAGATTAAATGTAAGGAAAGTACCGACTAAACTGCTGTTCTGATCTCTTCTCCATTTTGTGGGTGAAACCTTCGTATATTCATCTGTTCCAGTTTTTTTTTATTAGATAATGTCTTACATTTATTTTATTCATCAAGAATCCTTTCCCGATCATATAATTTGCTATGCGAGTACTCATCTATACCATATCGTTTGCTTCACCTTTTGATCCAAAGTTTAATCATTATTGTTAGAGATTTACCAATGTTATTGTTACAGGGTCATAGCAAGTAAACCCCCATTTCCCCCCCCCCCCCCCCCCAAAAAAAAAAAAATAATAATAATAATTAAATAACTTTGCGGGACAAATTGGAAACTTGAAATGTGAAAAGTTCGAATTCTAAATCGTCCTTTTTAAGGACAGTATGGCATCAAATCAAATTTATCTACCTATAATTCCCTCCTATTTTTGTTCTTGCTGTAAGCATTCCCTGGTCTTGAATCAGTATTTAAGGTGTAAAACAATTAAAACTCGTCAGAACAAAAAGTGCTCGTTGATACAAACGTGATAAAAACTGTCGATAAAACGACCACCAAAATTTAAAGATAGCCCGCACCGATGATTGCTGACCAAAACCGAAACGGCTCACTAGTCTCCATTTTGTTCTCTCACGTGTTATCCAACATGGCGAACCGGTCACCGAAGGAAGGTGGCCAACTTATTGGATTATTAAACCTTGAGTGGAGCGAGAAAAGATACTGGTCTTCATTGACAAATCAGGATTTTGAGTTCTGACTCACAGTCTTTGTTGCGTGGAATAGTCGGCCTATCACGACTCCATCAAACAACAGAATCTATTGATGATATTTCCCACAATCCGTGATTTATTTTTCTTGTGTTTCTGGTAGTCAAGTTTTTCGCCGCCATACTACATCTGAATTCAAAACAGTAAAGTAGAGCTAGTAATCCATCAGGAGCCATTCGGAGTTACAAAAGAGAGACGAATGAACAACAAGTAAGAGTTTCCAAAATAGTTCAAGGACAGTCAGGTGATAACACCAGTTGTGTACAAAATATAGGTGGTGTGCAAATTCCAAAATTATAGGTCCTATTGGGACAATTACTTAGAATGTTTCTGGTTGAAATTGTAGTAGATCTATTAACAATAACAAGATTGCAATCTTAAAGTCCTTCTGGCAACGTAAAAAGTACTGTAAAAACGACTGACAATAAAGGATATTCAATTTGGTTGGTTTTCTCCAAACTTTTGTGATTACCCAGTTGAAAAAAAGGTCATTATTGAGATCACTGACTGGAACATGAGGTCATTATTGCAAAATAAGGACTTCTTATTCCACTTCAGTGTCTACAATAATAACCACCAGTCCCAGCTCAATGACGCTGTGGTCTTACATTACAATGATCATGTGAAAGTCCTTAATTATTAAAAATAACGACCTGTTTAATATTGGTCAATTAGCCATGTACTATTTGCCCATTAGGGAATGGACGAAAACACTGACGCGTGCGCCAGGGAAAAATACATAGAAATGTTGGGTTTTAACCCGTTTGCGGGTATTTTACCTGACTCACCAGCAATACTATCTGCAATTCAAAGTGAAAGCCACCTATAATTACCTATAATTAGCCAACAATGCGTTGTGTATAATTATAAATGTTATCTGTGTGATGCAGAGTATGTTGGCTACACTAGCCGACATTTACACCAACGTATTGACGAGCACCGTTATTCAGCGATCGGCAAGCACTTAAAGAACGACCACGCTCTTGAAACCGTGGGCGACCTTTCCAACAATTTTTCCGTTTTAAAGAAGTGCAACGGAAAACTGGACTGTCTGATTTATGAAATGTTATTCATAAAGAAGAAGAGGCCATGCTTGAACACACAAGCAGACTCCATACGCGCAAAACTATTTATCCCAAATTTGTCACCGCGCACCGGTGGCTCAGTTGGTTAAGCACCGGGCTGTCACGCGGGAGGTCGTGAGTTCAACTCCGGCCGGACCAACACTCAGGGTCTTTAAATAACTGAGGAGAAAGTGCTGTCTTTGTAATGACATCTGCAAATGATTAGACTTTCAAGTCTTCTCGGATAAGGACAATAAACCGGAGGTCCCGTCTCACAAACCTTGTTCACATATAACACTGTGGGACGTTAAAGAACCCACACACTATTTCGAAAAGAGTAGGGGACGTGGTTCCCGGTGTTGTGGCCTATCTTCATCACTCACTTACATCATCACTCATCATGGGTTGGGAGGGTTCAGTGGGCTCATAAAATGGACTGATAGCGGCTGCCATCGGCGCCCTTAGTATGCTGATGTCCGAGCCCACTGCAAAAATGTAAATAGGACACGTATGTTTGTCCTATCAATCAATCGCGACATTACTTACTTACATGCACACTTTTACGTTTTATCACCTTGCACGGTATATATTAAGTTATCAAATTTTCTTTTCTTTTCATTTGAAAGTGATGACATGGAGTCATCGAAACGTTGTGTAAAGTTTCTTCGCTCTTTTTTATCATTAGATGTTTAACCAAATCTAATCTTATTCAGAAATTTGTTATTCAGTATAAAAAAGAAGATGATTTAAAGTGCTACAAAAAGTCTGTAAATATTTCTGCTTTTGGAAAATGGTTGCCGCAAATTCAAGCAACTTATAAACAAGGAAAAATAGCATATTTTTTTTCGAATCATTCGTAGCAGAGGGGCGCTACTTTTCAAAAACTAACTAACTTAAAAAGCTAAGCTGCTTGTACCTTATTTGTTTCTTTACCACACTAAAGTATCTTTTGCTTCGATGCAGCTCTTCATCGTTTCTTAAAGGCAGTGCCTTACAGTAACAAAGTGAGGGCCTTTAACATTCTTTACAGGAAATGTCTTTGAAATAATTCAAAGGCGGTTCCTTTAACACTTCGTAAAGGCTACTCTTGTAGCTTTCCTTCAAACAAGCGGGTTTGACATTTCTTAAAGGTTTCAAGTGGAGTTATAGGCTCCCCTATCGTGTAACCTTGAAAGAAAATTTCCCGGGAGTCCCACGGCCTGACCACGTAAATCCCCTCTTCGATGGCTGTGTCGCCAGCATGGTTATTCTGGTGGTGTAGTGGTTATTACATCCGACTGGTAACGGGGGGACGTGGGTTCAAATCCATTCTTTTAAACATTCATTCAGCTTTTACATCGCGCACACACAACGCACGTACATAGCTCTTGCATTTTTAGAAGCGCATTCGCATATACAACGATTGAATGTAATGGGTTTTTACGATGTTTTACAACGGTCCGTTGTAACGGTTTATTGCATCTTGCGCGAACAAAATGCTGATGTGTATTTTAGTAGGCTTCAGTGTATATGGAAACTAACTGATGAGTAAGCTAACTTTATGTTAGCCTACGAAACAGATTTGTATTAAACTCCATATGTACTCAAGATCTGAGTAGTCTCTTGAAACAATTTGTTATAACAGCTCCTTTATGGTAGACCACTATATTGGCTTCAGCGGTGATCAGCACCTAAACTGAACTATTACGCTCCTCTGCATTGCTGCTTCTGCGTTGTATACTGAATTGCACTCAAACAACTGTGATATTTGCGTTATCTCTAAGACGTGGCTTAAATCGAATTTTCCATCCCATCTCATTTGTCCAAAGGATTACTCAAAGGATAGAATTGATCGCCCAGGCGTTGGCGTTGCTACTATTTGCAGGAACGACTGGTTATTAGATAGCAATTTTTCTAATATCTTTGAGTGCTTGTGGGCCAAGATTACAACGCCCAACTTCACCTTTTATGTTGCCGCCGTTTATCATCCTCCAGAACCGCAATATTCTCCTGAGGAATTATTGGATCATCTAACAAACAGCTGTGATCGCTTGTTGACTGATAATCCTAACAGCAATCTTATAATTTGTGGTGATCTCAATCAGTTAGATTACAAGGATTTCCTTACACAGCTAAACCTATTGCAGATGGTGAATACGCCTACAAGAAAGGGCAAAATTTTACATGTTTTTATTACTAATGTCCCACATTTTTTGAGAAAAGTATCGGTCGCCCAAGGACTTGTTCGATCTGACCATTCTGTGGTCCTGGTATACCCCAGAATCCCACTTAAGGCTGAAAGGAAAACTGTGATGTTTAGGGATGTACGCGATCATCATAAACTGAAAATGGATAATTTGTTGCAGTGTCACAACTGGGATATCGTTTATCAGTGCAAAGATGTGAATGGAAAACTCGATCTTCTCTCTACTAACATCAAGTCTATGTTTGATGAGTGTTTTCCAAGTATATCAGTCCGAGTGTCTAAAAGGGACCCTCCGTTCTTTTGTCCTTTAGTCAAACACTTATTGGAGCAACGACGCAATAGTATGGATAATTCTGGTTTGATTGAAATTTAAACTCTACAAGAAAACAAGTTGATCAGAGATAGTCAAGTTCAGGCCGTTAAAGGAAAGTTCGAGAAATATAGTATAGGATCAAAGCTTTGGTGGTGAACAGTCAAAATTCCCTAACAGGCAGGAAGTCTACCAACACGCCGATAAGCTCAATTATTTGTCCGAATGAGATCAACAATTCTTTTTTGTATTGTTAACACTGATCCCCTTTATAAACCCACCCACGCCGTCGTTATTCCCGAATCGTGCAAGATTCCTGCTTTAACTGTTTCTTGCGTTACGGGGGAGTCTACTTAAATTAACAAGGACTTATTCCGGTCCAGATGGAATTCCGTACTGGATTTGGAAAGAGTTTCCTTATGACTTTGCTCCTGTTGTTACCCACATGCACTTCTTTAACTGTTCTGATCTGTGTCTGATCTGTGGAAGCTGGCTGACATAACTCCCTTGCCTAAAGAGTCCAACTTTAAAAATTGCACACAGTTGATTCCTATTTCGCTGACTAATGTAATAATGAGGGTTTTCGAACGCCTTGTCTACAGACAAGAATTATCACAGTATGTGAATAGTTTCATAGATCTTGACCAGTTTGCATACCGTAAAGGCCATAATACGACTATGGCTTTCATTAAGTGTCAATATGCTTGGCTGAAATGGCTTGATTCGGGTTTTGACTACGTCAGAATATTTTCTTTTGATTCTAGCAAAGCTTTTGATTCGGTACCTCATTATATTCTTTGCTCTAAGTTGAAGTCACTTGATATTAATCCATATGGAAACAACTGGATTATTAGTTTTTTAACAGGGCAGAAAACAAAGAGTCGTTGTTGATGGCATTGTTACCGATTATTTACATATTAATAGAGGTGTCCCCCAGGGGACTGTATTAGGCCCTATATTATTTTCTATCATGGTCAATGATATCAAGGTCATCGCACCAAATCAAAATTTGCTTGTGAAGTTTGCTGATGATTTAACTTTAAGTATTCCTGTAAAATCGGGTGTCAGCAACAGCAACTCAGCAGCTAATGAGGTCCAATCTATTGTCAAATGGACAACTGTTAACCGCATGCAACTAAACTTCAACAAAACGTGGGAAATGCTTCTTAAAGGCAAATCCACCAAGGCTTTACCAGCTCCTCTGGCTTTTATAGAGCGGAAACTCAGTCTAAAGTTGCTGGGAGTAACCTTTCAGTCCGATCCGTGTAACTGGGATTTACATTTAGATAATATCTTATCGAAAGCTAGCAGTCGTTTGCACATCTTACGTGTTTGTAAATTTTATGGACTGCCGTTGGATCATCTTCATATCCTTTTCACTAGTCTTATTCTATCTACACTTACATATGCTGTGGAAGTATGGGGCTGTGCGTATTATCATAAGTACTTAACTCATATAGACAGGCTGTTCAAAAGAGCTTTTAAGCTTGGTTACTGTAAAGAACGTATTTTCATTGAAAATATGATTGCCCTGAAAGATAAGAAGTTATGGGACAAGATCACTGACAGTGATTTAATAACAGCTTTAGATGGCCTTCTGCCACCCGAAGCGAACTATGGTTACGTTACGTAAGAGGCGTCACAACTATATTATCCCGCTTGTCAGAACTGAACGTTTTAAGAGAACTTTCATAAATAGATACTTGTTTTTGTAGTTAGTTGTTAGCTAGTTAGTTATTTAGTTGTCTGTATAACTCAATTATTCCATTGTAACTAAACACGTCTGTTGTTTAGAGTGTTTTAATAAAGACCTTTATTATTATTACTATTACTATTACTATTACTATTACTATTACTATTACTATTACTATTACTATTACTATTACTATTACTATTACTATAATTATTATTATTATTATTATTATTATTATTATTATTATTATTATTATTATTATTATTATCTTCCCGAGTTGAGCACTGTTTTGCCGAAA
>NC_090875.1:10583060-10593060 GCF_036669935.1 Montipora foliosa | reverse complement strand
CCAAACGACCATGCTTCTTAATAACACGATCAGGCAAATCGTTATTAGCGGCTGCAGAAGCACCTCCGATTCTGAGGCAATGAAGACCATACAACTTAGTATCAAGGCCAATGGCCTTAAGCTTTTCAATAAAAAGTTGTCTAGCTCTAGAATACGAAAGCTTAGAACCTGCGCGGAGGGGATAATTTCCATTCTTACCCTTAGACAAGGAACGGAACGCGAACTCCGTGGAATTAAAGCTATCCCCACTTAAATCAGCGTATCTGTGTAACATATTAAAGGGACAAGTTGGATTACCAGTTCTAGCAACTACCCTTGTTGACCCGGAACCATATTGGTCGGTTTAACTCCAAGGAATATGCAGAGAAAAATACGTATCCTTGAAATCAACGTCACACCACCTAATATTACAGACCTCATTAAAACGCAAGAAGCCAGCGAAAGAAACCAGACAGAGGCAGGCATCTCTGATACCGGGCAAACTAGCATTGACTCCAGCAAGCCTAAGAAAAAGAGCATGTAAATGTTCAGGGCAGATAGGGAGTCTCCTTTTAGAGGAAACAAAATCAGCAGAGACTCTCTTGCAGCCTTCCAAAATGGCTTTAACAAAACTACTGTTAACACTATAAAAGGCGGAATTAATGGTAGCAAAAGAATATTCTTATTGGACTAGACTAACAAGATAAAGTGAAAAATGAAGAGCAGAAGCAGGAAAACGCGAGACTCCAGGAAAAGAGGCAGCCCATGCCTTCTACTTTTGAAATTGTGAGTGATATCCTTTCACAGTCGAAGGAGCTTTACTTGCCGCCAGTACACCGGGGATAAGTTCTTCCAAAGGTCTCAAGGCATCGATCCACGGACCTGCACCAATTGAAGAACGGAGCGCACAGCAATAACTAGCGCTATGAAGCGCATAACAAGGACCAGCGCTATGAAGCACACAGCAACAATTAGCGCTAGGAAGCGCACAAGACTAGCCGTCCAACAGTAAAACTGAAACCGCAAACTTGAACCTAAAAGGACAAAATATTGTATTGTGACCATCCCGAGCAGGTAAAAAAACAATAGAAGGGTCAGAAAATTCAACCGCTTGACGAACGGAAGGCCTAAGACCACCCATCGGAAACACGGTTGGCCAAAAAGCTGCTCAAAGCCACTTGGGGATAACGAGAACGCCCCGAGCGCCGCATACCTCTAAATGAAAAATTGTACGACTAATAAGATAAATAGGTGGCACCAACCAATTGTTCTCACCCGAACAATCAACACTGAAAGTGTCCACATCTTCCGCACCAGGACGCCAAAATTTGGAATAAAACCTTGCACACTTGGCTGAATCTGGGGAAGCGAACCTATCGACTGTGAAAGGACCGAAAAGCGACGAAACGTATGCGAAAAAAATCTGTAGAGACACTCCAGTCATCAAAGTCAATGACTCTACTCAACGAATCAGCATAATCATTGAGAGACCTGGGGATCTACTCAATTTCAATCGAACATTATAAACGGCACAAAATTGAAAGATCTCAAGAGCGTGGCGCTGCAACCTGTGGGATGTCCTGCACCTTACTCGCGATAACCGAAGTATTTGTGCTGTCCGTGTACAATTTGACCACTTTGCCCTGGATAAGCGACTTAAACGACTTAAGCGATTAAAGGATAGCAAGCAATTCTTTACCATTGCTATCAAGAATAGATTCCATAGAGGAAAAAGCTTTGTAAAACAGTTCAAGCTCCCCCTTGTCAACAAAAAGGGAATGTCCCCCACAAGCAAAGGCACTAGCGTCAGTACAGATAATAGAAACTGGCCGAGAGTACTCGAATAACTTCCTACAGTTGAGCTTAGAACAATTATCGAGCCAGAAATAAATGTGCCCTTAGTCGACCCTTAACTACCACTGCAGCAGTACCTTGCTCGTACTCATACAAGTTCTGTTTATAAAACGCTAGCAAAGAATTGTCAGTAAACTTATCTTCCGCCATAAGTGTCATGAACTCCTCGGATAAATCAGGTTGAGAGACGGTGGAAACAGTCCCTTGGCCGGCCCACAATAAGGCTGAAACGCTAGAAGACAGGTTGTCTAAGAACTGCGAGCGTGAATTAGCGTGTGGTGGACGTGCTGGGACTTGCTCCGGCAGCGTGAACAGCATTCCGATGGTGAAGGTTCGGGCAAGCCTGACGGGACACTCTCTCCACCAATGTTCGGAGGAGCCACAGAACCGGCAAGCACCTCCTTGGTGATTGTAGGAAACTCTGGGTTGCTGGTACATAGCAGCGGTTGAGGAGGCGAACTGACCACGCTGGAAGTGTCCTCGAAACGGTGTGTGGTTGAGAAGACGGCGGGTATCTTCCCTGCCCGTTTTCAGCATTTTTGCGTTTGGCACGAGTGCGGGTCTTGACTCTCAGAGCTTCCCTTTGAGCAGTGCGGATCCTTTTATCGTCCTCCAAGTCAAGGGCAACGGCGTTACTCTCGTAATGTTTGACCGTGAGCCAACCTCCTTCGGAAGAATCAGTAATTCGGATCTTTCTGTTGCGTTCCTTTATAAGTTTAATAGAATCGTTCAAAAGTAGAGACGCTTTCGCTGAATCTTGAACAAGAAGTGCCTTCGAAACGCTTTCGAGAAGATCCAAAACTTCAAGGTTGAACTTATAGTTCCTTTCGTTTCCAGGATAGGAAAACTTGAGCTTGCTCTCAACTTTGAGCTGTTTAGAGACAGGTAAAGCACACTCGGCGTCGGTAGAAGCCTTCTCGAACTTAGAAGAGAGCTCAGAAGTATGCGACTTGAGTTGCTCGAGTAGGAAGGTATGGAACTCGGTTAAATCCTGTCGAGTAACCGTTTCTTGTTCGTCGCCCGACATTGAACGAAAAAACCTAAACCGAAATAAAACAACGTACAACTCGAGTAAACTGGTCGGCGTAAAGTGGTGTGACATTCACGAGGAGTGGTATATAAAGGCCTAATTATCTCAATGGGAATTAGTACTAAGCAACCTAGTTAGACACCTAAAAGAAATACATTTTGATATTCACAATGGGCAGAAAATCGTGTATCACACAACGGAAAAACAGCCCTCATGTTTATTAAAATTAACCTTGCATACTAGGGTAATATCCAATTTGATCAGTTGTGCTGAATTCAAAATCATACTGAAAAGAGCACGTTGTGCTGACCATAACAGAGCAAAATATTTAATACAAAAAAGAACGAGGTAGATTGGTAAGCAGGAAAATGCTGTAAATATTGTAAAATAAATAAGCTTTCATCTACACTAAGTACTATAGTCAGTGTCCCTACGAAGGAAAACGCGACTAAATCAACAACTAGTGCTACCTAAACATCTGCTTGCATTCGATTTTGCCAACATCCTCTAGTTTTAGGCGTGGGCAAAGCCTTTGTGGCTCGGCGAAACAGCAAAAAGAATCCAACAAAAGCAAGTCCAAATCGTCGTCACTGCTTTCGGCGCTGCTACTCTTGCTATCATCCTGATCATCCAAAAGCATGATTTTCAAATTTTTCCTGGCATAAGCGAAAAGAGTTCCTTAATGGTTGTGTCGAATGAAGACGATCTGGAGCAACAACAGCTACTTACCCCTGTGCAGCCGCCATCTTGTTTTCCCGAGAGTATCCCATGATGCATAGGTAAAAAGTAAACCTCAATCTTAAGCCTAAACTATTCAAATACGGCGAACTGCTGGCCGACGTTTGCGGTTTGCTGTTAAAGGGGAAACCCTCAATCTTAAGGTCTCTTATATTACGCAACGAACCGAGAACAGTCGACACCAAGCAATCAAGTTTTCGTGTGAAATAATTTTGAACTTGACCTTAAGATGCTTCAAATTACAAGATTAGATTACCAAGTGCTACTCTTTCAACCGGAATACAGTTCAAGCAATGTGCCATTGAATGCAATCTACAAACGCCACACCCGTTACCTAGTTTCCCGAACAACGCAATATGGAATTTCTGACGTTCAGTCAGAAATTGCTATTCTGACGGCACGATGTAGAGGCTCGGGTATTGTCTAGGGATCCTGGGGACTATTTAAAGATTTTGGGGGGAAATATATTATCATTCTACGTCAGTCAGTCTTAGGTTCACTTGCTTTAATTTTATATCATATATTTTATGTTTTACTCTGTTTACCTCTTCCCCGAGGTCTGGTGCCGCAGCATTAGATGGGGAATACGTTTCCATAGATTTTTTTGGCCACATCTAAAGGGTGGATTTTTAGTGGTTTTTCGTATCTGGCGTGGCACACCTTTTTCACTTTTCATGCCTATTATGTCTACTTTTATCCTTGTAAAAACTGTATAACGATATGTATATGTAGTGTGCTGTAGATGACTGACTGGCTCATCCTAAATAAACAATCTCACATTGAATGTCTCGGGTTAAGTGTAGGCAGAATCAACACCATTTCCTCCAGTTTAGGAGAACAATGAACTCTCTTCGGACCAATTCATAAAAACTGCTTTCCGATTTAAGTATGAAGAATACTAATATACTACGTTGTGTGAAATAATTTTGAACTTGAGCATGGGATGCTTCAAAAGATATAGATTACCTATATACCCCTTTTTTTTATAATGCATACCCTTCATAGTACGCGTTAACGCTGCTCGAAACTATTTGCAGGCTTTAGTACGGTAGTTGGGCCATTGCAACATTAAAAAATTGATCCTTTGCTGCCCCTGTTAGTCGTATTGGCAAATATCTCAGATCAATTAAGAAGGATGGAAAACATGACTGTGTGCTGGGTAATGTGATTTAATTTGGAGAACGCATAAGTGGAAAAGCCAAAGTCCAGGGTATGTCGAAGTAACTTGTCTTAGTGTTAAATGTTTAAAACCCGTGATTTTACTCAACACACACTTTAGCCTGTAGCGGTGCCACGAACGAAGAGAATATTTAATGAATGCTTCACAGCACAAGTGTGAGTTGATAATGCAACTATTCTGTTCACAGATACCATTCAACGAAGGGAAAGAGTCGGCGGCTATGAAAGAGCTCGTCAAGCTCCTAAAGGATCACAAGAACCCTTTGATACAGGAGTTACTCAATTTATCATACGACAATTGCTTCCGAAACAAGGTAGAGAGAAGATAAATCCAGAACTGAAGACCAGAACACAGAGACAGAAGAACATTCTATTTAGCTTTTAAACACAAACGCAAATAGAACTCAGATTAATATCGTTTTGTTTTTGTTTTGTCTCTTAGCAGCTCGTGTTATCTTGAACATTAGTCTTGTGAAGATAAATTCAGTTATTTGTATTAAAACATGCGTCTCATTTGCGTCCGCTGTCTTAAAAAGGGCTTGCCATCCTATTTTGAATTTTGGACTATATATTAGAGCCATCTTCCGGAAAGGCAGTCTTTTAGGGTGACTGGTTTGAGAGAAAGAACTTTAGTTAAGCCCTCTTCTTTAAAGAATCGGCCAACCTGCCTTTCTGAAAACGAAAATCTGGATCTCTCAAAATAGCAGTCCATTGTCCAAATCCGTGCTTATCGATACCCCTCTTTAAAAAATCGTCTTCGCCTGTCGTAAATCTCAACGGTCGACGTTGATGGCCCTGACTAAGTAAGCGATTTGAGTGTGGCGGGGTATCGATTTTGGGGCGTGCGTGTTGTGATCGTGCACATTCAAAGACTGGCTCAATAGTAGCTGTGGAACTTGAGCTGCCAAATCTAGTGTTCACTTCCATTTCCACCTCTGAGCCTTTGGTCCCTTGTAATTTCTGAAGACACTCGTGGGCCTTTACAGCAACGTCGCGCGATCTCCGCTTCTGATAGTGTACTTTGGCAACGACAGAGCTATGTTTTTGACATTCACACAAAAGTCGGTGCTCTTTGTCGTTAAGCGCGTCAAGACTTTGCGTCTCGACGGTTTGGCGATAACGCGTGGGGTGAATGTATTTGCCAATAGCGTCTAGTGTTCACTTCCATTTCCACCTCTGAGCCTTTGGTCCCTTGTAATTTTTGAAGACACTCGTGGGCCTTTACAGCAACTTCGCGCGATCTCCGCTTCTGATAGTTCACTTTGGCAACGACAGAGCTATGTTTTTGGTCTTCAGACAATGCTTGGTGCTCTTTGTCGTTAAGCGCGTCAAGACTTTGCGTTTCGACGATTTGGCGATAACGCGTGGGGTGAATGTATTTGCCAATAGCGTCGAAGACCAACTTGCTCATCTCCTTGCCCAATTTGCTGTGTTGGCTTCCGTCTTTGGTGACCAAAACAACGTCATATTGGAGTTTGAGCAAAGGCCTCACGAAATTAATGTAGCCCTCGAGTATTTGCACGCTTGTATCTGTCAGAATCACAAAGTCACATCCGTATTTTCCCGCAGTCTTGAAGGTTTCCTGATCGATGAAACCGCAGTTCGCCTTTACTGCCTTTACCATTTCAACTGTGAGATATTGATAAGTCATGGGAAGCTCTCCTTTCACCTTGATGAACAAGAAGGTGGCCAAAAATTTTGTTCCAAATGTCAAGTCAGGAGGATTCACCTGCACGGGGTCATTTTGACTCGTTTTCACGGTTTGAGACAACGAGGTGTTAGGCAAGGCTGCCCTCTTTCGCCATATCTCTTTATCCTATCTGCTGAAACCCTAGCTAAAGTAATCAGATTCAACAATGAAATCAAAGGCCTAACTATAAAAAAATCGGAAGTCAAAATAAGCCAGTATGCAGACGATACAACCTTTATACTTAATGGCACAAAGGAATCTTTATCTGCAACACTTAATACGATCGAAAATTTTGGAAGAGAGTCTGGCCTTAGACTGAACAATAGAAAGACCGAAGCCTTATGGATCGGATCAATGGCAGGTAACAAGGAAAAACTCTTTCCCGTGAAGAATTTCAGATGGCCGGAAAATAAAGTAAAGTTTCTTTTTGTTTGGCTTTCCATTGATCCAAATATCACGTTAAATATGAATTACAAGGAAAAAATGGACCAAATAAGCAACATCCTAAGTAGTTGAAAACATCGGCGGTTAACCTTAATGGGAAAAATCCAAGTGATCAAAAGCTTAGCGACGTCACAACTAACCTATATCTTAGCACCGCTGGTGACAAACCATAAAATTATTAAAGAAATAAACGGCATTTTCTCCAGCTTTCTTTGGAACAACAAAGGTGACAAGATTAAGCCAAGTGTCATGATAAAAAGCTATGAAAGTGGCGGTTTAAAAATGATCGACATCTCCTCGTTTAACAAATCACTTAAGACCACCTGGATCAAGAAATATCTCGACGATTCCAATCGGGAAAAATGGACGCATTTTCTCGAACTCGAGCTCGGAAAATACGGCGGAAGTCTAGTCTTCACTGGTAATCTAAACAGACATGACATTCTAAAAACAATATCAGTAAAAGACCCATTTTTACAAGAAATTGTACAAATTTGGTCCAAAGTAAATTTCGACAACCAAATTAAAACTAAGCAACAATTCCTTGAACTGCCCATATGGCACAACTCACTCATCAGGATCAACGACAATCCAGTCTACTATAAACATATTTTCTTGCGAGGAATTTCGAAGGTGTCCCATTTGATGAAGGACTCGCGCATTGTCCTCTCCCTTCCAGAATTCTCAAACACCTACAATATTCTAATAGAGCCCTTGAAGTATTTCGGTCTAATCTCTGCACTCCGTTACCTTTATAACAGTAATTTTTCTGGTAATGAATCTAAAGACCCAGTTACGCCAGACTCTTTCCTCGAAGCATTTTCCAAAAGTAATAAGGTGAATAGAGTTGTATATGGGAAGCTTATCACTGCTAAATGCACTTCATTTGTCAAAAGCCAATTGAAATGGAATGAAAGGATTGTTCTTTATGAAGGGTGTACTGCCGATTGGAAAAGCGCTTATTGTCTGGCAGCAAAATGCACTAAAAGCACTAAACTTATAAACTTTCAATACAGACTCCTGCACAGAATTCTACCGACGAACCTTTTTCTTAAAACAAAACAAGACCCAAACTGTTCCTTCTGTCACAACTATCACGAAAACCTGATTTATCTCCTCTGGGACTGTGAGATTTTGGGAAAACATGACTGAAAAACTTAAGCAATGCAATCTGATATCGATAAACTACCAAAAAATATCTCTATATATTTGGGCCTGAGGCCTGACACCTCTCAGTTCTCACTTCAATTGAACTTCTGTTTTCTTTTAGCGAGACATCACATATGGAAATGCAGGGCGAATAACAAGACTCCTCTTTTAACAAGCTTCCTAGTGCGACTTAAATCTCAGTTCAATATAGAATCGAACAACCCTTGCCTAATCTCGAAGAAATGGAACCCTCTACTCCCGCTCCTCAATATCTCGTAATCTCCACAGTAACAAAAAGCCCTTACCGTATTTGTATCTTCTCTTTGCAACTTTCCAAGCCCCCTGGTACATTTGAGGAGGCCTCACCGTCGGCATCGTCATGCTAACGCAACTGTCTACTATAGTTATGTCTCTCTGCGTTTCTTTTTTTTTTTTTTTCGTTGCTTACCAACATTTATTAATAGCATAGAGCACTATCTGTATCATAGAGCAATATATATGTATATACAAATAATGACAGTAACAATGACTAAACAAGTTAAGGTTAAAATGAATTTAAGCACTGCAGCCCCCCTTCCCCCTTCCTTAATTAATTAGTCATTTATTTATTTATTTATTCATTTATCCATTTATTTCATTTCTTTTCATTGATGTAATTTTTTTTCCTTTTAAACCAACGTAGTGTAGTGTAAGTAAATAGTATAGCCGTATTGTAAGTAACTTGTGTTTTTATTAATTGAAAAATTATGAAAAATTAAAAGAAAAAGAAAAAAAAAGTGAAAAAAAACGACTTCTAACAGCTCTTCCATGCTTGCCCAGTGGCCCCTGGCCTCTAATGATTAGACATCGAGATCTTGCGTCCATTGCAATCTCATCAACTTCGCCACTGTCTTGCGTGCTCTTTTGGTGTACAATTCCAAGAACCTCATCCGATGTACCATTGACTTATCTGAAGTCTATCAACTCGGAAATGGCGTCTATGTAACCCAATCTGCCGCCATGTCCAATTGTTGCATGCGTTTAATTGATCGAAGACGCGGTAGAATTAATGTATCTTTTGTTCTATGTAATGTAATCTTGAAGGCTGTCTCACGCCTTCAAGGGTGCATGTAACTTACCGATTCCGAGATTTTAACCAGCACAACGCGAGAAATTAATAGACGAGTTCACGCTCTTGAGTGCATCATGGGTAATCAGGGCAAGATGGAGGCACATTCAAAGTTTTGTGTGGAAGTTCAAAACCATTAAAAGTATTCATGATGTCGAATCTTAGGGTTTTTTATCAGTTCCAAAACAGAAGCTAAGCGCTCAAACGTGCGGCAAAAGAAAGTTGGAGAGAATGTCATTTGTAGAAATTATTCCATTCAGCAATGTCTCTGCCATACATTTCCTGTAATTCCCAAGGCACAAAACAACAGAGAAAAAAAACCATATTTAGGAATTACAAAGAATACATACCAAGTACAGTTCATCTCAGTTGTGAACTTGAACTTATTTGTTTGGTTTATGAAGGCGAAAGTCTATAAAGTAGAGTAATGTACAGTTTATTTTTCTTTGAATTTCCATTCAAACTTTTCAATTTCCCGCCATGTTGCCCTGATTACCCATGATGCACTAAAGAGCGTGAACTGGTCTAGTATGCGTTTGCCCAAAGTTCACTCATGCGTTTCTCAAAAATCTCGAATGACTTAACATTCTGTGATTGCATTATAACTTGACATATGGATGGCAGCCATCGAAACTGCAAATATCGATTTGTTGAAAGAAAGTTGAAAGATTTAGCAAATATGGTCGCCATGTTGACTCGTTCATTCAAGCCGTCAGATCTAGCGATCCGACTTAAAAGACTGGCAATATACGGCAGACTGTTCACACCTTCCAGACATCAACGGTCAGTCCAGTTAAACCAGTTTAGACAGGACGTACACTTCCCACGT
>NC_090875.1:10560560-10575560 GCF_036669935.1 Montipora foliosa | reverse complement strand
CTAATGCGCACCCTCTTATTAAGGACGTTCGCGCGAAAATTTTCTAACATTGATTTTTTTCTGAAAATTTTACCATTGAAAGATGATGAGTTAATCATTTTAATGTTAAATCCACTTAAGATTAAGCAAATTTGGCTGCCAGTTATCATAAATAAAAATTCTTCTCGGGCAAGTTAAAACATTAATAGTTCTTCTCTAAGTCTTGATGGGCGATCAGTATCCATTATATGATAAAAGGTGTTTATAAAAAAACGTTGAAACTGATCCAGATAAAAAATTATTAAAAACTGAATTTTCGACTGCAACTGCGGTCTTCATCAGAGTGACTAAAATATGCTGTTCGAGAGTAATATGCTAAAACTAAAATAAGAAGTTACTTTATCCCCTAGGGCTTCAATAATGTCTTATAGACAGAAGGGAATGGCTTCTGCTTGTTCACCGCATTTTTGTCTATTGTGGAGTGCCATGATTCCAAAAAGATTCTTTTGTGCCAATTATTGACATTCTTTTCTAGAATTTCCACACAGCCAGTGTCAATGTCATGGTCAGTGGTTTCGGCGTGATCTTTTATTGCCGACTCTTTGTTATTATTAGTTCCTGGTTTATGCTCCCCGCCACGTGAATTCCATGATCTCTTTGTTTCCGCAATGTATGTCAAATCACACGATCGGCATTTAACCTTGTACACAATGCCTTTTGTTTTCGTTTCTTTTGGGCGATCTTTTGGTTTCCTAAAATAATGAGCGGGTGTTTTTATAGGCTTGAAAGCAGTTTTTTTGTTCGCTTTGTTGAGGACATTTCTGACTTGTTCTGAAACGCCCACCAAACCATCGCATTTCTTGACACACGCAGCACAGTAGAAAGATCGGGAAACATTACTGTTAGCGTACATCGCAAAGCAACTTATACCAACAAGTACCTGGATTTCGCGTCTCATAGCCCCGCCCAGAGCAAACGTACGGTTGTTAAATGCCTGATAGACCGCGCAGAAACCATCCCATCCAATGACACAGAAAAAGATGGAGAACGACAACAAGTCATTAATGACTTAAAAGTTAATGGTTATACAGATAAATTCATTGAGAAATGTCGGGCCCCTAGACCACCGGCTGCAATCCAAATACAGGATACAGATACGCGGCCAAAAACTTTTGCTACCTTGCCATACGTAAAGGGCGTTTCAGAACAAGTCAGAAATGTCCTCAACAAAGCGAACAAAAAAACTGCTTTCAAGCCTATAAAAACACTCGCCCATTATTTTAGGAAACCAAAGGATCGCCCAAAAGAAACGAAAACAAAAGGCATTGTGTACAAGGTTAAATGCCGATCGTGTGATTTCACATACACTGGGGAAACAAAGAGATCATGGAATTCACGTGGCGGGGAGCATAAACCAGGAACTAATAATAACAAAGAGACGGCAATAAAAGATCACGCCGAAACCACTGACCATGACATTGACACTGGCTATGTGGAAATTCTAGAAAAGAATGTCAATAATTGGCACAAAAGAATCTTTTTGGAATCATGGCACTCCACAATAGACAAAAATGCGGTGAACGAGCGGAAGCCATTCCCTTCTGTCTATAAGACATTATTGAAGCCATAGGGGATAAAGTAACTTCTTTTAGTTTTAGCATATTACTCTCGAACAGCATATTTTAGTCACTCTGATGAAGACCGCAGTTGCAGTTGAAAATTCAGTTTTTAATAAATTTTTTATCTGGATCAGTTTCAACGTTTTTTATAAACACCTTCTTCTCTAATATTGTGCACAATTGGTCCGGCTTCGTTATAATCAACTTGAAGACTTTTTTTCCAAAAACAACCTGCATGTTTTTTGACTATCAATTAAAAGTGAACTAATTTGTAGTGTCCTTGTGTTATTTTAGTTCCTAATGAGCCTCTGAAGTGTTTTGTCAAGTCCCCAAGCCTTTATTCCCATATTACGATTCCTTCCGAAAAGTTGTCGAAGAATTGGCGACAGCGCACGACTTTCTCATATCAGGAAGTGTGAGCAATGGAGCGAGTGTTTAGGCGAAGTCCATGTCTGCTGGGCAAAGATGAAATGGACCTGGTTCAAAGGCTTGGGATTCCTGCCAAAAATCTTAAGATAAATCAACTGAGAAGTTACTGATAGTAATTGATTGACCAAAATAATTTCTTTGAGTTACGTTTCTCGCCAGTCACCAGATGCAACTGAGAACTCTATTTATTTACAAATTTGCGCTGTTAAGACTCAGTGAATAGCGTTGAATTTTTCCCGAGACAAAGTGTAACTTTACTTACCTTGAGGTTTATAACTGGTCAGCCAATTCCTTTTTCAAAACTACTAGTAGTTGCACGGTAGCCACTTTGATAATAAGTAACTCAGCTGTCTTGGTCGGTCGGCAGTCTACAATAACCTGGCCTGGGGTAAATAAACTGGAAGGATTTGACGCAATCTTCGACTAATCGAGCTGCGCGAGTTCTATGGTTTCCTAGTACAATGTAAACAGAGCTGAACTTTTTCGCTTTTCTGTTTTCCGACTAAACAGTTCTAAAGTAAACTGAACGTGAGATTATCGATTTCAGTGATTTAGTAAATTGAAGCAAAGGCCTGTATACCAATTTCTTTTTATTTTATTTTATTCTTTTTAGTTTTGGTTCAAAAATCGCCGGGTCAAGGAAAAAAGAGGAAGAGAGAAAAGGGATAAGCCAGGTGTCTCACAGACCAGCTTGTCAAACCGTTTGCAGTGTCCCGCGGGACCTGTCCAGTGTCACCCGTACCCAAGTGCGAGTGAGGTAGCATTCATCAGAATTGAACGAGTCTGGAGCGCATCGGAAACAGACCCGAAGGATAAGCCTCGACTCCATGCGCCAGTTGTGGAAGGCCTCCACTACCACAACATAAATTCAGACCAGTTTAGACGAGCACTAACAGACCCAAATGATAAGCCTCACGCCAAGCTGCTAATGGACACTGGAAACTACAGTCCAGGCCAGTCAAGTCAGCTAAGAATTTGGATTACCCATGTCTCACCCTGATCAGCTTAGGTATGGAGAGGAGGCCCAGACAGCGAGAAAAAGGCAGCCGTGTTCGATGTAACAATTCGCTTCCATAGTTTCATAATTTTGCAAAATTTTGTATTTATAACTAGTTTATCGTGAAAGACCAGATTGTTTAAATTTGTATTTTAAAGCTAAGTTCAGTGGCTACTTGTAATACCTAGCTTTTAATTCGCTTCACAACCGAAAACTAAAACTAAAATAATATATTACGATAAAATAAAGAAATGTAATAAAATGTCTTTCAATTTTGAAATAATAATTATTATTTGTTGAATCTTTTTGCATCAGTTCATTCATAAAAAAAACAAGGTCTTTTAAATTAAAGACTAAAACAACAAAATAACTTAGACCACAGAACATAATGTTTACAATTAAAATTGTTCAAACTTTTTCCAATGAAAGCGTTTGTATCCGAAAGAAAAATGAATTTCAAAACGCTTGTTTTGGGTTCCAAATTTTCCGGGCGCCGCCATGTTGAATAGTGATGTGTCGTGGTCGCCCTATTGTTCCAGAACAATCGCTCTTTGTGTCAGAACAACAGGGCAAGCACGACACGTCACAATTATTCAAGTTTAAACAATTTTAATTGTAAACATTATGTTCTGTGGTTTAAAATTTATTTTTTGTTTTATTGGGAGGTTCCATTTAATAATTATCCCAAAGTCTTACAAAATTCCGAAATCGAAGCTTTCAGCTGTATCACATAGTCTTTACTCGGTGTTGTTACCTGACTTCATATGTATTCAGCCGCTTATCAACAAATGGTCAAAGATGGTGGTTAAGTCGTACCACCCATCTATTGAAATCCAAAAAGAAATTTGGGGGTAACCACGCATTTTTCAAAGATAATTCATTGATAATATTTGAAAGAAGCTTTAAAATGCAAAGCAATGTATGGCGTTCTTTCTCAAATTGAAGCTTAATTATCTCTGCGTGGTTACCCCCAATTTTTTTTTTGCATACCAAGAGTACTCACTAAGATCTACTTTCTCCGGATAGTTTTAAACCGTACAAAAATATCCCTGTATTAGTAAGCATCACCGATAGGAAATCCGAGTACCTCAAGATGCGCAGAACGTATGCGCAATAACAATAATAGGCACCGTCCTTAATATAACGTCAGATTTGGCTTCTGTCAATCAAATTTCCGAACAAAGTTGGGACGAGAGACTCCGGAAAGTGAATTGGAGTTTTTTTTAGTTCACAGCTCAAAGACCATTATGATATTATGTTTGTAGAAATTCTTCAGTAAAAAAGATTCGTACAGATTCCATAGCTTTCCATCGGCTTCGAGTTTGAATATACAAACGTACCGTGGGAACAAAAGATGCTGATAGGTGGGTTATGTCACTCATCAATTGATTTCGTCATCTATGCTTGGCGTCGAAAGTTTGATAAAATGTAAGCCAAAACGCAAATTGGCAGTTGGCGCTTGAAGATGAATTCCGCAGGATTATGAAAGTCACAGTAAGTGAGTGACTCACAACTGCGATGATCGTTCTTATTTAGTGTAATTACAGCCATAGTTCAAAAAATATCCCGAAACTTTTCTATTTGCAAGGCTTCTGACGATGTGTCGGTCCCGAATCTTCTTCTTCATCCATCACATGCACACAGTAGCGATGGCCTCAGTTGAGTTCCGTTTCCATATAGGCTTAGGACAACACGCACTTGCACTTAGTACTTGGCTTGGGCCGAGCCGATTTTTCCTCAAACTCCCACGGCCTGCACCCGTCTGGCCTTGTAGTTCAGTCGGTAGAGCAACGGTGATCTAATCCGGAGGTCGTGGCTTCGATTCCCACCCGGGTCACAGATTTTTCTCTGTCCTTGGGTGTTGCATAAGAAGTTCCTGATGCTGTAGATCAGCGAAGGTTCTTCATCCATCACATGCACACAGTAGCGATGGCCTCACTTGAGTTTTTTCCATAAATCTTCTTCTTAAGTTTCGAAACGATTTGAAAACAATTCTGAATTTTAAACGTGGAGATACGTGTACAATAAACTATGATTCCCGGCATACACAATTTGATCACAATAAAAGGAACGAACGTGGGTAGGAACAAAGACTGAAGCGTCAGGTTGATAAAGTTAAGTTGTTAATTGAGACAGAGGGGTTTTTCCCCCAGTTTTTCGACAAAATAAGGTACCTCATTTTGTCGCTGGTGCTCTTAATTAAACAACGTTTTCGTTTCCGATGCAGTGATTTTGAACCAATTGCACATTTAGTTTTTGTCTATATGCCCATTGCGAGTTCTTAGATATTACCCCTTTGACTCCATGGAGTGATCAGCCTGTAAATGCTCCTCACAAAATGTAATTTCAATGAAATGTCACTCCAGACAGGTATTGAGAATGAAGACAATTATCAGCTTACTAGGAGTGATCTTGATATAACACCAAATATTCGTGACTACCTTACAAAACAATCTATGGCTTTAGTTAGGAGAAGGAACGTATTGATCTTGAGACGCGTCCCGAATGTACCCTTCAGATTTAACTAGCGTAAGGTGTCACTTATGCAACCAAGTTGATGCACACCGATGTTTAAAAATCTTTTTCTAAGGGTCCCCTTATCTTTCTCCTCAGCCAAAAAAATATAAGAAATAAATGTCACTGATGTGTCTCTCTTACGTTTCTTCAAGTAAACGTCTCGGACGGCAAAGTTCAACGCTAGAACGTTGTTAACATACATGAAAGTGTAAAACTTAAAATAACTATTTGAAAAGTTTTGACGACGTTTTGACGTAACTTCACGTCATTATCAACTAGAAACTTCCGAGTAACATCTGGAAATATATAACTGAGATAGTAAAACAGTAACTTGAATTTTAAAAAATCCTAAAATACATACGTAGTGTCAGGTCAAAGTTTTACTATTTCTTGTTCATTTGACCTTTGGGAATTATACCTACAAGGACAATTTTCGAACTTTTGCACATCAATGAACAAAATCACAAAACTTTCACTTATGAATTACTTTTATTTACAAAACTACCAACTGTTATAATTCTATTTATTTTTTCTGTTTTTCCAATTGAAAGCGATTCACAAAAACCTTAAAGTTGAGTACAGCTGAAAAAATAAATATTTTCTTATCTATCTGACTAGTTACATTATTTTGACAAACTTTTAATCTTATATGCGCTTCGTGTGCAATTATAGTCATTCAATACGGATGGAAGCTTCGGCTGCTTCTTCCCGCTAATCTTGCCAGCTGAGCATGTGTGATTTTGGACTGGTCCGAGTTACCTATGGCAAATTGGAAGGGTACGTCGCGGCTAAACTGGTTTAACTGGACTGATGGTTGATGTCTGGCAGTTGTGGAAAGTCTGCTGTACTGCTGGTGTTTTCTCTGTGTCACAGGTCCATAACGGTATCAGGCGCAGGTCGAGTGTTTCCAATGGTCTGAACCGGACTGGTCAGCTACAAACTGCAGTCTTCTTGGAAGGGCGAGTCTGCTATCAGTGGGAAGCGGGTCAAACCGGTTTGACGAGGTTGTCTGGTAAACGCGCGACACCTCTCTTGTTAATTTTCTTGACTTGGCCCTGCGATTCTGAAACCAGTACTGAAAAATAGAATTTAAAAAAATTGTTGTAAGTGGATTGTTAGAGATCTGTATAAGCACCTTGGTAATACTGAATGATTAGATAACGGTATTTGAAATAAATCCAAAAATCAATTGAGCGGATTAAAGTACTTGTATTTACTTATTCTTGTTCTTTGGTCATTTAAGTCTGATCAAAAACAACACACAAGTCTAGATTTAAATACAGTTTCGTATTTCCTAACGGAATATTGCTTCTGAAGATGAATGTTGTAGCATTCGAAACGTCAAGCTATATAATATGCGTTTTATAATGTCTGTAACCGCTGTTTGTGGGTTGTATTTACTTAGTAGAGACTTTCGTCATGTTGAATTGTTTACGTTTCCAAGAATTATTATACATCGAATCCAAATCCGTTGTATCATTAACGAAGTATTTTTCTCTTTTTCAATTAAAACCCAATTGACTCTTTTTTCTCTTAGACTTTTCAACAATAAACATTCAAAAGTTTTAGAGTCGTAAAGAACTCACCCCTAACGTTTTTGTCCGTGATCCCGATTCTCTTCGCCAGCATCTTTTCATCGCTCAGCGTCAAGTATGGTCGCTTGTTCCAGCTGCATCACCTCACTGAGTGAGAAGGTCGTGCGCTGTCGTTTCTCCCTCGGTGCCTGCTCGGTCTCATTCGGCATTCGATAGGTTTCGCTGTCACAAGCACTTCCGGAGCTTGAGATATCGGAGTAAGGAGTCAATTCTGGACTAGTTGTTCTGTGGCTAGTAGGAGGACTTGAGCAGTCGGAGTAAGGCGACAGTGGTGAGCTGGTGGTGCTGTGGCATTCTGTGAGAAAAAGAAGCGAAGGTTAAAACTGATTCATAGCTGAGTTTTCAATTGAGTATTGACATACTAGAATCATGGTTTATTTTAGCCAATTACAACAAACACAAACTATCAAATTGCCGATCAAATTCAAGTTGCCGGATTCAAGTGCGGGAAAGTCAGTGCGAACAAATGAACCTTTTTGATTGCATGTCTTCGTAATGCAAAATCTCACAAATTGTTAAACGTTCAGTCAATATTAAATGGCAAAACGCCGTTTACGAGGATTAATTCCAACTAATCTAATTTCAATAAGGTTACTCTGGAAATGGGGGAGCTATTCGGGAGTTTATGAAATGCAAAGAGTAGCAGCACTGTATTGTAGGATTGGAAATCGTGCAGAGAACGTGATTCAAATTTTTGGGGTTATAGGCACTTTAAAAACGCGGTTATATCCGAGGTTCCTTACATTTCAGCGCCTTTTTTCTGCTATCAAAAAAGGGAATCTCAGTGCAATATAACGGAGATCATCTCTTTAGTGGTCAGCTTATTTACAGATGTCTGCTCAATCTGGTTTCTCAATAAACAAACGAGCTACAGAGAAGAGTTACACAACAAAATAATTGAAACTCACCAAAACTTGAGGAAGCGTCTGCTGTGACATCATCTGCTAGGCCCAGGATACTTTGGATGGAAAAGTCAGTAAACTGCTTTCTAGAGACTGCGTCACTACCAATAGACTTCTTCGCATGCGCAGAACGCACCAGGCACTCCACAAGAGAAACCACTGATTCACCGGTATATTGACTGCAATCCATTTTGGTTAACTGAAAACCTTGACACTGTCACTGCTTTAAGCAAACTGATTGAACAACGCACGAACGCAGACCTTTATATATTCTTACACTCAAAATTACCGAACAACAAAGAGGGCCGTCTCGCAAACCAAAATCCTCTCTCGTTAGCGGTTAGATTTCCGACAAAAAACGTAACATATATAAAGACGTTCTTCTTTTACCACGCGAGCCGCTATTGTGGCGGTCGAAGAAACTAAAACGCCACCTTCTCTAGCTGCGCACTTAACACGTAAATTTGAAAGAGATGAGTTTTCGGTGCCTTTAATTATTATAAAAAGAAACCTCATGTTTGACCTCACCAGGTATTCGTACAGAGTGATCACCTTAACTGGTCACTGCAACCTTTAAGTTTATCACTGCAAAGCTTTTACCTGTCGTATTCACTTGATTTCATCCTTGAAAATAACTTTACCGCAAGTTTCTTAACGATAGATTGCCTTGTTGCGCAAAATATGCCACAAGGATAGATCTGATTGCTTTACTGAACGAATCAGTGAAATATCTTCAGACGAACATGATGGACAATGTGGTGACCATATTTGCTGAACTTGAAAACTCGAACAACTGCCTGTATAAACAAGCTATGCACCGCTTCATATAAACTGTTGTTCATCGGCCATCGAAGCTTAATTATCCTGATAAAAAACAAATCGCAGTGATAAACATTGTGAAGTAACATATTGATAAACATTGTGAAGTTTATAAAAATGCGTTGCTTCACAATGTTTATCACCGGGATTTGTGTTTTACTTCTAATTATGCACCGCCTTTTTCAAAAAAGAAAAATCGTTCTTTCGCAAATGACGTTCGAGTCGAGTCCAAAACATTTTCGGTACTTTTGCGCAAAGTGCCGAAAGCCAAGACCAATGTACGCATGTCACAGTTGTGCTCACGATGATTGAAGACATTCTGCGAGGCTCTACGGTCGGCTTCGACAATAACGATGTCCGGCTGTTTCCGAAATACGCGCCGTCGTAGTGGTAGCCTTCGGAGACTGCGCAAAAGTCGAAAATTCATGGTAACACGTAGCCAGCCACTCCTCCCAGCTACGGCGGAGCTTACTGAGGGAATTGCGGTCTAGTGACCAGAAAAGGGATTTTAAAATATAAGATTATATACTAAAGCGAAAAAACTACGTCGGCTACAGCAAACATCCCTCGTAATTAAAGTGCCACTACGACGAAAATTTTTGGTTTTCTTTTCGAATTTTTTCAACGTCAATTAAGTCAATATGTTCAAAATAATACAATGCATTTAAATTAGGAACGACAGAAGAGAGATAAGTCGGGAAATAGCCAGCCAGAAACCACTAAAAATCTGTCCGTCATTACTCGGACGGCATTGGAGAAGCCTGCGATTATTTTGTTAGCGGTCTTCACGCAAGACTTGGCTCGTGACGTCATACGCGCATCGCTTCCTGGGCGTTTGACAAAGCGAACAAGTCGATCAAGGAGTAATGTATATAGTATCAGCAAAAAGCAACTCGGCGATCTCTCACATCTCATAGACGGCATGGCAAATTAGCCGCGTTTATTTTGAACGTTGCGCATATGTCGTCAGACCCCAGGCAATCCAGCTAGACCCAACCCTTTTCCTCGCTCACGGTCATTTGCCGTTCGAGTAATGGTGGACAGCGAAAGCCGAAAAACTACGTTACAATAATCATACTTTCCGCGGGAATTTTGAGATAAAAATTGGCATGATACCTATTTAGCACGTCTATTTTCAAAATCTAAAGAAAAAAGGACATGCCGCAAATTTTTGTCGTCGTGGCACTTTAAGAATAACGTCAATTTTATTCAAAACTTCTTTCAACCATCTTTGTTGTAGTATTTTTTGTCATCGGAAGCTGTTGGTCAGCGAAAGTTCTTAACCCGCCAGCCATCACATGCATTTACAGTAGACGCTGTTCCTATCAACTAGCACTTCACATTACATCTATATTCTAATCAGTTAAGTCCGTATCAAGAAAAGCTGATCAAATTCAAAGACGATAGCTTTTGTTTGGCGTTGCAAATATTGCCTTAAAAAGGAAGTTTTCACCTAAATAAAGACTCATTAATTCACGAGGAAAATTTAAAGGCGCCGCTAATTATCACAGCAGCGGGAAATTTGAATATTCAGAGAGAACGTACTCATGTCAAACTCGGGGGAGAGGGTTGGGGTTACATTTTGTTTGAGGTGACTGGATAGTCAGGGAGGGACGGTCAAGACAAGGAATGCCGTGGGAAACGTTGCCACGAAATTACCAGAAACCAAGACGAAACTGAACCAGGGACGACTTTCGTCCCGAGATGAATCCCATTTTTTTCCGCAGAAATCTCAGCGAAACTTCTATGAATCCCGCTTGTATGTTCGGTAAAGTAGTCTAGTTTGAGTTCGCATAATATCAAAAGGGGGTATTACTTTTTGCCGATGGACAAAACAATAGATGGCTATTTTCTCACTTCCTTGCAAAACTGAGTTTTTGTCAAGTTTCAAGTGATCTCAGTTTGTGCGCACTTCGATCATTCACGGTTGTTTTGATTCGTTCTGAAAAATACGGTGGGTAATTGCTGTTAGGATATTACCTTTAGTTATAAAAATATCTTTGCAAATGTTTTGAATAGACTTAAGGACGATTGTTTTTTTGTTTCATTTATTAAACGCACTTGCTATTCTATTAAAAGTTATCGCTTCGTTCAAGGTTACTCATGACTGAATACAAAATGATTAATTATAACTGACTCGAATACCCCCCAAGTGCAACAGCAGTCGTGTTGTCGAAATTTAAGAAAAAGTCTTTATGCTCGATCGTGTTTACAAGTTGCGCAATCACACAGCTTCGGCCTTCCCTAATGAAGGTTTACTTTTCTGAAATAAGACCTCTGCGGGAAAAAAATTGGGCTCGTGAGGATTCAATGTTCAGCCTTGGTATTTTAATGATAACTGTTGACAACCGAGGAACCGATAATGGCTCCATTCGCGTCGACTCTGGAAAAAAAACACACACAGGAAGGGCGCGACCACAATGGCAATAAGGTTTGCCCTTTTAATTGAGAATTTTTTCGAAAAATTATCTTCTCAGGATTTTTATCGGGCTTCCCATACATTGAAATCCTTGTGGTGTTCGTTGGCTTTCCGTCACACGGAACTTGGGGCGCCTGTAGCGCGCGCCGCGCGCAGTAGCGCGGGCACATTGATAAAATGGCGGATTTTCATTGACTCCAAGCCTAATCCAGCAAGGAATGGCTATTTTCTCTTGAACGAGTTCGGTGACCCCATTTTTTTATTACAAATATTTCCTTAGAACGATGGAGTAGTAAGAAAATAGCCAAAAACCTATGGCCAGTTATTTGGCAATCTCATAAAGTTGTACGGAAGGAGCCATTACGGGTCGAAAAGCCCACGCTCAAGTTAAATCTATTTTGGAGTGTGAAGTTCTCTAAAAGGTATCAATTAAAATCAGTAGATTCTTTTTTCGTGCGTATGTGAATTAACCTTAGAATGAAACCAGGCTCTGTGTTATATCAGGGATTACATTTGTTTAATCGAGCTAACTTTGTCCAACTTTGGGGATGTGCGGTAATTCTCAAAGTGACTTTAACATCACCGTTTCCCTCTGCGTCGTACCATGGAAACGAGCAAGGTGACCCCCACCCCCCCTCCCCCCAACAGTGTGCGAAGTTTTATCAGAAATCTATGACAAATCAACAGTGTTAGAAGTTTTATCAGAAATCTATGGCAAATTCTATTTTTACGGAATCATCTTCGGTGGCTCACAACTGCGTTAACCGTTCTTGTTCAGTCCAATTACAGAAATAAGTTCAAAATATAGCAGTTCTCAAAAATATCACGAAAGTCTTTTATTTGCAAGGCTAGGTGTGATCTTGATATAACACCAAATTCTCAGGACTACCCAACAAAGGAATCTATGGTTTTAGTTAGGAGAAGGAACGTATCGATCTCTGATGTGCCTATCAGATTGAACTAGCATAGGGCGTCACATATGCAAGCGAGTTGATGTACTGCACGCCGTCACATATGCGTTTTCCCTTATCTACACCTCTCATTTATTTTCTGAAACTAGTACTGAAAAAAAAATTGATGTAGTATAAGTGGAATATTAGAGATCTGTATAAGCACCTTGATAAAACTAAATGATTTATAAAAAGGTATTACAATGAAAGTTTTGCTCTTGGGAGATGTCCCACTTGTACCTTCAGATTTAACTAGCGTGGGGTGTCACATATGCAAGCAAGTTGATGCACTTCACGCCGTTTTCCAAGAGTCCTCTTATCGATCTACACCCTTCTTGTTAATTTTCTGGACTTCGCATGGCAGTTCTGAAACCAGTACTGAAAAAGAAAAAATTGATGTAGTATAAGTGGAATATTAGAGATCTGTATAAGCACCTTGATAAAACTAAATGATTTTGAAAAAGGGTATTACAATGAAAGTTTCGCTCTTGGGAGATGTCCCACTTGTGTCCTTCAGATCAGATTTAACTAGTAGAGGGTGTCACATAATATTATGCAACCAAGTTGATGCACACCGATGTTTAAAAATCTTTTTCTAAGGAACGCCTTATCTTTCTCCTCAGCCAAAAAAATATAAGAAATAAATGTCACTGATGTGTCCCTCTTACGTTTCTTCAAGTAAACATGTAGGACGGCACAGTTCAACGCTAGAACGTTATTAACATACATGAAACACAAAAGTGTAAAACTTAACGTCGTTACCAAGTAAAAAATTTGGAGTAACAGCTGGAAATATATAACTGAGAACTGAGATAGTAAAACAATAACTTATATTTACAAAAATAAAAACCAAAGTAACTAGGTGTCAGAGAAAAAAAAACTATTGAAGTGTCTTGTTCATTTGACCTTTGGGAACTATACCTACAGCCGGGGACAATTTTAGAACTTTCACACATAGATAAACAAAACCACATACGTTTCAATTATGAATTACTTTTATTTACAAAACTACCAACTGTTATAATTCTATTTTTTTCTATTCAGTCACAAAAAACGTTGAGTTGAGTACAGCTATATTGTTATCTTAGCTATGTGACCGACTACATTTTGAATTTTATTTTCGTTGTTTACGCATGCGGAATTCGTGTTTAATTAAGCAATACGGATGGAAACCACGCGAGCTTCGGCTGCTTCTTCGCGTTAATCTTGCGAGCTGAGCATGTGTGATCTTGGACTGACCCGAGTTAGACATGGCGAATGCGCAGGGTACGTCACGGCTAAACTGGTTTAACTGGACTAATGGTTGATGTCTGGCAGGAGGGGAAAGTTTGCTGCACTGCTGGTCTTTTCTCTGTGTCACATGCAGGTCCATAACGGTATGAGACGCAGGTCGCGTGTTTCCAATGGTCTGAACCGGAGTGGTTGGTTAGTGCAGTCTTCTTGGAAGAGCGAATTTGCTATCGGGAATCGGCTCAAACTGGTTTGACGGGGTGGTCTGGTTAACGCGCGACACCTCTCTTGTTAATTTTTTTGACCTCGCACGGCGGTTCTGAAACCAGTACTGAAAAAAAGAAGAAAAAAAAAATAGTAAAACTGCATGAATGATTAAAAAACGGCATTATAATTATAAAAACAAATCCAAATCAATTGAGTATACAGACCCTCGTCATTATTATACATCGAATCCAAAGATATAAAAAAAAAAAAGAATGCAAACATTACTTTACAGTATATGCCTTTTGGTTTTGCAGTCGCAAGTTAACTGTCCCGTGAAAATTGAATTCACGTTCAACCGACTGCATCATCAACTAAGTATTTTTCTCTTTTTCAATTAAAACCCAATTGACTCTTAGAGTTTTCAACAATAAAAATTCAAAGGATTCAGAGTCGTAAAGAACTCACCCTAACGTTTTTGTCCGTGATCTCGATTCTCTTCGCCAGCATCTTTTCATCGCTCAGCGTCAAGTATGGTTGCTGACTAAACACTTGTTCCAGCTGCATCACCTCACTGCGTGAGAAGGTCGTGCGCTGTCGTTTCTCCCTCTGTACCTGCTCGGTGTCATTCGGCATGCGATCGGTTTCCCTGTCACAATCGCTTCGGGAGCTTGAGACAGCGGTGTAAGGAGTCAATTCTGGACTGGTTGTTCTGTGGCTAGTTGGAGGACTGGAGCAGTCGGAGTAAGGCGACAGTGGTGAGCTGGTGGTGCTGTGGTATTCTGTAAGGGAAAAAAACCAACGTTAAAACTCATTCATAGACGAGAATGGTTTTCAATTGAGTATATTGTTAAACTAAAACCACGACTTACTTCAGCCAATCACAACAAACGAAAACCAAACTATCAAATTTGCCAATCATATTCAGGTTGCCGGATTCAAATGCCGGAAAATCAGTGGGATTTAGTGAAACTTTTTAAGTACAACACTGGTCTTCTTAATGCAAAATCTCACACATTCCTAAACTTTCAGTCAAAATTCAATTGCGAGACGCCTTTTCGAGGAGCAATTCTAACTAATCTAATTTCAATAATGTTACTCTGAAAATAGGAGCGCTATTTGCGGGCTTATGCAGAGAATCTAATTCAGATTGTAAAAATATGCAAAACGCCTTTTTTCCTGCTATCAAAAACGGGAGTCGCAATGAATAAAAAAATTCAAAATGCACATTAGCAAAGAGAAACCGATTTTACACTAGAAAAATAACAAAAATTCAAAATGCGCATCAGCAAAGAGCAACCGATTTTACACTAGAAAAAGGCAGAATATAACGGAGATCA
>NC_090875.1:10533060-10540560 GCF_036669935.1 Montipora foliosa | reverse complement strand
TTAAGCCCGGATATCTATAGAGAATAGTTTCTCTCTCTATAGAGAATAGTTTGAAACGGATCGATGGACACTACAAAGTTGCCTTGCCATGGCGATGCGACCCTCCATTCCTTCCGAATAATCGTAAGATGGCTGAGAGGAGATGTGCTCCGTTAAAGAACAGGTTGCAAAGTGACAGTGACAGTGATCTTCTTGTAAAGTACACCACTGCTAAGAACGACTATTTTGATAACGGAAACGCTGAACAGGTGCCAAAAGAAGAACTGAAAGCTGAAGGGAAGACAGTGCGGTACCTCCCACATCACCCAGTGATACACCCTTTCAAGAAAGATCGCGTACGGGTGGTGTTTGACTGTGCTGCATAGTATCAGCAAACGCCACTTAACCAGCAGTTCATGCAAGGCCTGAAGCTAACAAATGGTTTAATTGGTGTGCTAATTCGTTTTCGACAGGAACAGTATGCAGTAGTGGCAGATATTGGAGGGATTATCAAGCAGGTGTCAGTGGAGCCCAGTCAAGTGGACGCGTTGAGGTATTTGTTTTAGCCGATCGAAATTTGTCTAAAGAGCTCGTTGAGTACCGGATGTTGAGACGGGGGAACATTTTCCCCGCGTGTCGGCAGTTTTTGTTTGAAGAAAACAATGGAACTTTATGACGGTGATGATCCTGTAGTGACCCACACTGTTTACCGCAACAGGTATGTTGACGACTTGATAGTCAGTTGGCACAGAAGAAGATGCAATCGTCTTGGTTAAGAATCTGTGTGGGGTGCTGGAGAAGGGTGGCTTCTGCCTCACTAAGTAGTACAGCAACAGCAAAAGAATTGTAGAATCCATACCGGAGTCAGAAAAAGCTAAAGAAGTTGTCAATTTAGAAACGGAGCGACTTCCGACAAAGAGCGCCTTACGGCTGAAGTGGAATTTAAACGATGATAAGTTGGTGAGGGGACGTAGTGAAGAAGTTTCAGAATTTGGTGCGTGAGAAGCCATTAATTAAGCGTGGTATGCTTTCTGTGTTATACGACTTGTTCACCCGCTTGGATGTCTCGCTCCATTTACGTTGAAACCCAAGTTACTGTAACAGTTGCAGTTACTAATCAGAAAGAAGGTGGGATGGGATGAGTTACTTCCTGAAGAAGAGAGAGAGCAGTGGGTCAAATGGCTTAAGGATGTGCCACAGCTCAGCGAGATCAAGATGGATCGTTGTTACAAGCCGAAGAGATTCGGTAACGCTTCAGTCGTACAGTTTCACATGTTCTCAGACGCCTAACACTGGAACGGAACGAAACGGAATATACCAGAATAAACCGGAATATGCCGGAATACGGCGGAATAACACCCGAACGAAACGAAGTGAACAAGAATGGTTATGGAATATACCGGAACGAGCCAGATTGACAGCGGAATGAGTCGGAAGGACGCCCAAATAAAGCGGGATATAGCAGAATTAACCTGAAAATGCCAAAATTTTGGTATTTTAGTTAGCGCCGACCGATTTTCGGTTGTTTCAGTCAGCTTTTGTTGTGTCACGTGATTCCCTAAAGGAATTGCATGTTGTTTTGCCTCTTGTAACATTTGAAGCACTTCGATCGCGAGAAAAAATTCACAGGTATATCCGTCGCTTAATGAATAATTGTTTGTTGTGAAAGTAATACTTTTTTTCTTGAGCAAATACAGAAACAAGAGAAACACTGTTATTCTAATTGTTTTTGTCTATGGATCTCAGAAGCGGCTTGCAATGTGCGAGTCAGAAAACTCCTGAACATTTTTATTTCATTCTGACAGGTCAATTGTGTATTTACCAATCACAATCAACTTCAGCGAACCACATCGGTCGGCCGGTGACCAAAAGTGTAATTTCTGACGGTCGAGTGACATGGGAACGATTTAGTCAGAAATTGAATTTTCTGACGGCACGACGCAGATGACCGTAGGTGGCAATGGGATAGGTTAGGACTATTTAGGAGTTTGGCGGGAATTTTTCGTCATTCTACGTTTGTCAGTCGCTGATTATTTAACTTTATGCTTAACTTTTGAAATGCGCTGTCTGCTTGTTTTTCCTTGTGTATTGTAGTATACCCTTTCCTTGGGGCCTGGTGCCATTATTGCATTAGATGAGGAATACGTTTCCATATATTCTTGGCCACTTCTAAGGGGTTTTTTAGTGGTTATTCGTATCTGGGCTCGGCACTGTTTCTTAGTTTATTCCTGCAGTAATGCAGTATATTTTGTCAATGTTCACGGGCGGTGTTATCTGATTTCCAGTTTGTAACCAATTCAGGCAAACGAAGTCATTTTGTTCAGCAGACTGACTGACGTGCCCACAATAAACTATTTTCACATTGAAGTCTAGTGTTAGTGTAGTCAGAATCCAAATTCTCTCGCACAGATGGGTTACCATATTTTCTTACCCATGGTGCTCCTCGCGCGCGCCTTGGGCGCGTTGAGCTCCGCTATGATACAAGTATCAAATAAAAATCTTGGAAAGAACGACAGTTCAAAATCAACACACACACAAGCCAAGGTCAGCAACAATTACCTTTGAAACCTGTCTATTTGAGAGCTATCGATAAGAAACAAAACATCCATTGAATAGAGGAAAAACTTATAAACCCACAAGTCGGTTGAGAGTTTTTGGTTTTACTCCCTCTCTTATAAGGTTTTATGCCTCTTCTCCCTCTTCTCCTAAAAAAAAAAACTCTCCTAAAAAACAACCTATCGTCTGTTGTTTGACTTTGTCAATCCCCAATTAGTACCCCATCGCCAAAAAACACAGTTGACAACTCAATATAGGTCATTATTATTATATTATTATTATGATATTTGTATACAGGAGAAAATATCAGTAGTGATCTAGAATCTGACCAGCAATGTTGGGTATGACTACCCTTATAGATGTAATCAAATGACATCCCATCGACGATTAACATTAACTTTTTTTCGGGTATTTGTGTTTTAGCAAAGCCTCTTTCGTGTTTGAGTGAGGAGTTTTTGTTTACATAAGTTTTTTTTCCCAATAAAATCTAGAAAAGCGCCTTCTATTTAGCCAGATTTTGGGCGTCGTCCCACATTTTTTTAATTAAAAGCATTTTTTTAGAGTAAAGATCATGTATACTAGGAAAATGTACATCACGGTCTCTGTACAAAATTATATGAACTGACTTCTACTCGATAATTGAAGCCAAAAAAACACGAAGAAAGAGAAAAAAGAAAAACTCACTTACTGGCATCACTTGCCTTTCCACATATTTTGACCCCGGGCAGCCGTTGCACTGGACATAAACACCACAATCATCAAAAAGGAAGGAAAAGTAGATCTCATTTTGGAAAAAGAATACAGATATGAATTTTTTTTTCCCTCTTCAAAGAGGCTGAGATATATGGATGAGGACAACTGAGTGGTAAGACCAGAACCTTTTATGAAAGGAGTTAACTCCATATACGGGGCATGTGACCTCATCGTTTTTTCACGAAAGACGAAATTGAAAATGCCTGCAAAACGAGCGAGATTTGTACATGTGATGCACGTTTGGTCTAACGTCAGAGTTAACTACCGAAAGCAGCATTTTTTTTTTTTTCAAATTCACGGATAAACAGACAAACTCCCTAATGTGCAACGTGGCGTGTGACCTCATCGTTTTTTTTTTCCCTTCACGAAATTGAAAATGCCTGCAAAACGAGCGAGATTTGTACATGTGATGCACCTTTGGTCTAACGTCAGAGTTAACTACCGAAAGCAGCCATTTTTTTTTCAAATTTCACGGATAAACAAATGCTGTACATGTACGGCATGTGACCTCATCGTTTTTTCACGAAAGACGAAATTGAAAATGCCTGCAAACCTTTGACGCACTATTGCTAACGTGTGACGAAAGCAGGCTTTTTTTTTTTCAAATTTCACGGATAAACAACATTAATGTGCTCTAGTGATTTTTCCCGCGAGGATCTGGTTTCTTCTTCTTTTGTCGCTTATAAAATGCTTACAATTATGGCTTTTAAGTCTGTTGAAACGAACAAATATACCTTAAATATTGCTAGTGACAGTCTCTTATATATGACGTAGAGATCTCAGAGAAGACTCGCTGCCGACTTCATATCTGTGTATCTGTGTTTTCTTTTTCAAAAACAAGACACTCAGGTCGCTGTTTTGCTGCTGTTTTCTCTGGAGTGTGTTTTTTTTGGTGCGCAAATGAATGAAGTCTTGTAGTAGTTTTTCAAATCTTTGAAAACTGCAAGCAAGTGTTAGAAAGGGAAATGTTCGAGATTTTACTCTGACGGCGTACAATCTGAAACGAGCTGAAACATTACCCCAACGAAAACAGAGTTCCGCAATTATCCTGAGAATTGAGATTAACAGCAATTTTTCATTTTCCTAGAAAAGTGAAATGCAATGTGAAAATCGTACGAATCAGGTAGAAGAAAAGTAAAATTTTGAATTTTAAAAATTATAAAAATTAGTTTTTTGTGTTTTAGTTTTTCTTATATTTTTCAGTAATGGACTGTTGCACTGACTTGTTTCACTTTTTAAGGTCCAAAACTTTTGATCTTTTTTAAGCGTTTTCATCGATTCGAAATCTGAGCCTAATGTCCTTAGAGACCAAAACTTAGGAAAAGCCAGGTAAAAAATATATTTTGAAACGTTTACCATACGTTTTTACTGTCACATGATCTAAGGAAGAAAGAAGAATAAAAATCACAATGAAACACCATCCAAATGACGGTATCCATTAACAAGTAGAAAGGTACACCAATTTAGCTTCACGTGATGTGTCCTTTTTTTCGTTACATTTTTAAAGTGTTGTGCAGTTTTTAAAATCTTCCGGTTTATTCTGTATAAAATGACTGGATCAAGTGGTTCTGTCAAATTTTACTAGACAAAGCACGTCCTTGCGCCTCGAGCTCAATTTCTCTGGTAATCAAATTTGAGTTTTGGAAAGGAATTTTCACTTATCATTCCGCAGTATATACAACTAAAGGTAAGTTTAAAATCGTAAAAAGTTCGTTTTTACCTCGGCAAGATTGGCAATTTTAACTGGTATCATTTTAAAACTAACGTTTACTGAAATACGGCTAGTTTCAATCATCGAACCTTTGATAAGAGATCCTTTTCGTCTAAAAGTTACGGTTCTTTAGAAAGAGTTGCATGATTGACAATCAAATTGTTTGAGCGAGTTGCGATATAAAAGTTTCACCTCACTACTGAATATGCTAGTGTTTTAATGAGGGGCGTTAGGATGTCTTATCCGCGGACTGTTTTCCATTCTGCATCTGTTGTTATATCTTAATGCCCACCCTATTTGTTTTATTCAGTAGAACCATTTGTATCTACAGGAAAAGAATTATTGTCACTATGAGGGATAATGAAAAATACCTCATCTGGTCGATGGTAAGCGGAAAATTCATGACCTTCGATGGCGAGTCACTTAGCTCAAGTGGGACAGGAGAAGGAGAATTGAGTAGTTGAATACTGTTTTATGTAGGGCAAGAAAGAACGACATGTCTGGGAAAGGTTACTGGGCTTTTTCTTTTTACATTTCTGACATTCTACATATTCAGGTAAAATTACTTCAAAGCGGGACACTAAAGCCACTGAACTAGTGAATTCTTTTCACTGACTTTCCAAAGGAAAAATGGCTCAAAATATGCGATTTCCGCTGACTACAACGAAGACGCGGTGTCAGTTAAGGTTAGTAAAAATAGAAATCGATTGAAAATCTTATTTTACTTAACAACGCAAGCTCTTTGTAACGATTAGAGTAGCTTCAGTGATAAACCGGTAATATCGAAAAGCATCACAACATTGTGTATATGCATCTGCGGATCATGCACACTGGATAGCTTAAATGACCTTTGGTGCCTTATTTGATTGGGAAACTTTTAATCAACCAAAATTAAAGGAACAAGCCGCGCCAATAGCAAGACGCGCTGAGTTCAATAACGCCGTGGACTTCGGCCGAAGCTTGTAAACGTTCAATTATTTCCACACTTCATTGGCAAACCATTCGCCCGTGTGAAAGAATCAAAATCCAGCATCTAGCAAATCTGAGCTTTTGGAATCCGAAATCCTGAGCGTGGAATCCGGAATCCACGGATTTCGATGGAATCAAGGATCCATTTCGATGGACCCGTGAGTTTGGAATCCGAAATCCACAGCTCGGGATTCGAGATGCACTATTCGGGATCATGGACTGGGATCTGGAATCCGCGAGCCACCTGAAGGGTCGTGTCGTATCTCATTAAACGGGCTTCACGGTAGGTCAAAAAAACAACAGAACGAACAAAGAAAGCACAGAAAACAATAGGAAGAACGACAGTTCTTAAGTCATTAAAAAAAAGGATAGAACTGACAAACGACAAACGTTAGGCCGAAATTTAAGTCAATAAAAAATATCGAAAAAACTTGTTTGATGATAGCTAATTTCTTGGCTGCCGAACATTATGCGTTTTACAAAACAAAGAGAAAAGACTTGTTAGCAGAGAGAATCAGTTTATTTCTATGACTGGTCGATTTGCCGTTTTATATCATGTAAACCTAGCCACTACAAAGTGAAAAGACAATTTTTTTTCAGAAATAAAAGAAAAAATGTGAAGGTCTTTTTATTTTTTTGCCTTTTTTTTCTCCAACAGGAGCTGACAGATGAATCCCAAATGCTACCGTAGCCTTTGTTCCTCAGTTATTCGGCGGAGGACCTTTTAGCGCCCTGATACTTAAGACAGAATCATCAAGTTCCACCACCACACAAGTGCATTGCGTCTAATAGGAGTGGGACTTTGACCTTGAAAAAGTTTAACGGATTCAGTCCCCATCCGGATACTTTATTTATCATCACGGAAGCTTAGATGACGCGCTTTTTTAAAAGGAGTTGTGTACTCTCCGTGAGGTAGCATAATTTCAGTTTGTAGCAGACTTGAAACTGTAGCACCATGACTGTGGTATAAATTAATAACATTTCTGGTAGAAAAACATGCTGAAGTTAAATAAAAGTATGTCAAATCAGTGTCTCTCCCAATAGTCTGTGTTGAGTTGAAGTAGTCAAACCACTGCCACCATTATTTATTATATGGAGGCTGATTTTGTTGTTGATATGTGGGCAATAGAACTAAGAGTTAAAGAATGCAAGGTAAAAATTGAGTTTTACAGGTTAAAAAGTAACCGGTGGTGCTCCCCCAAGATCACGTTCTGGCCGCGCATTCTTTCCTTGGCGCATAACCACATTCCTCGCACCGCGACCACAATTCCTCGCGTTTCGAAGGAAATGTGATAATTATTCTCTCGATTAGAAATTAAAGCTGCCTCGTTCGTTTGCTTCAGGATAATTAAATGGGGCAGGAGTAAAGATAAAACACAACATTTTGCTCAGACGGTATATTTTAAAAAAATTATGTTGCTGCTCATCACTTGCTTCGTCCGCTCAGCAGCAATTATCATAACTGAATAATATTCACTGACTTATCCTTTCTTTCATTCTTCTTATCTACTTCCCATGTTCAAATTACGCTG
>NC_090875.1:10490560-10523060 GCF_036669935.1 Montipora foliosa | reverse complement strand
GTTGTTACAAGCCGAAGAGATTCGGTAACGCTTCAGTCGTACAGTTTCACATGTTCTCAGACGCCTAAACACTGGAACGGAACGAAACGGAATATACCAGAATAAACCGGAATATGCCGGAATACGGCGGAATAACACCCGAACGAAACGAAGTGAACAAGAATGGTTATGGAATATACCGGAACGAGCCAGATTGACAGCGGAATGAGTCGGAAGGACGCCCAAATAAAGCGGGATATAGCAGAATTAACCTGAAAATGCCAAAATTTGGTATTTTAGTTAGCGCCGACCGATTTTCGGTTGTTTCAGTCAGCTTTTGTTGTGTCACGTGATTCCCTAAAGGAATTGCATGTGTTTTTGCCTCTTGTAACATTTGAAGCACTTCGATCGCGAGAAAAAATTCACAGGTATATCCGTCGCTTAATGAATAATTGTTTGTTGTGAAAGTAATACTTTTTTTCTTGAGCAAATACAGAAACAAGAGAAACACTGTTATTCTAATTGTTTTTGTCTATGGATCTCAGAAGCGGCTTGCAATGTGCGAGTCAGAAAACTCCTGAACATTTTTATTTCATTCTGACAGGTCAATTGTGTATTTACCAATCACAATCAACTTCAGCGAACCACATCGGTCGGCCGGTGACCAAAAGTGTAATTTCTGACGGTCGAGTGACATGGGAACGATTTAGTCAGAAATTGAATTTTCTGACGGCACGACGCAGATGACCGTAGGTGGCAATGGGATAGGTTAGGACTATTTAGGAGTTTGGCGGGAATTTTTCGTCATTCTACGTTTGTCAGTCGCTGATTATTTAACTTTATGCTTAACTTTTGAAATGCGCTGTCTGCTTGTTTTTCCTTGTGTATTGTAGTATACCCTTTCCTTGGGGCCTGGTGCCATTATTGCATTAGATGAGGAATACGTTTCCATATATTCTTGGCCACTTCTAAAGGGTGGTTTTTAGTGGTTATTCGTATCTGGCTCGGCACTGTTTCTTAGTTTATTCCTGCAGTAATGCAGTATATTTTGTCAATGTTCACGGGCGGTGTTATCTGATTTCCAGTTTGTAACCAATTCAGGCAAACGAAGGTCATTTTGTTCAGCAGACTGACTGACGTGCCCACAATAAACTATTTTCACATTGAAGTCTAGTGTTAGTGTAGTCAGAATCCAAATTCTCTCGCACAGATGGGTTACCATATTTTCTTACCCATGGTGCTCCTCGCGCGCGCCTTGGGCGCGTTGAGCTCCGCTATGATACAAGTATCAAATAAAAATCTTGGAAAGAACGACAGTTCAAAATCAACACACACACAAGCCAAGGTCAGCAACAATTACCTTTGAAACCTGTCTATTTGAGAGCTATCGATAAGAAACAAAAACAATCCATTGAATAGAGGAAAAAACTTATAAACCAACAAGAAAATGTGTCGGATTAACCTTAAGACCTTGCATCATTGGACTAACATTGTGCAGGATAACCTCGACCTCCAACCATAAGATTAACATGACGGTCACAAGTTCTTAAGCCATGCAAGCGAAATGACTCATCTCTCTAAATTACTAAATGATGAAATTCCATGTCACAACAATATTTCCAATTAGTTTCTCTCGAACTTTCTATCTTTTCCCAGTTTAAAATAACAAGTTACAAACGAATACGCTCATTTGTAGCGAGGGAATTGGTCATTGAATTTGTCTTGGAACTCTTCCGCCAGCTGCTTAAAGGCACACACCACGTTGTCGCTTTCTGGTCCTAGCTCCTCCAAGGAACAGCTAAAACATAAAACAAACAAAGAACAAATGACTGATTTGTTTCTTGAAAAGAACTTAGCTTAAACCACTGGACTGAACGTGGACACCAGGCGAACAGTCTAGTCCGGAAAGCCTTATATACAGGGCCAGTTCAAACGTCTAATTTTAAATCCACCGCACGCCCATTTTAACTCAGCATCGATTTTCTGCACGACAGTTTTGCGTGGAATATTGTCTATGCAATTCTTTTCTTGTACCATTTAAGTACGGTAGATGAAAAAAATCAACGATTGACCTGTTGACCTGTTTTTAGTGAGGTAAAAAAAATTACTTGAAAAGAAAATGCCGTGCTAAAACATAAATGACAACTTTTGCTACCCTTTGCTACACTTCACCTCTTGAAATTCCAACACTTTTATATACTTCCAGTCTTATAGTGGTACCACTTTGGAGAGGACTCTCCACTAATAGTCCTTATAAGGCGTACCTGGCAAAGGTCTGAGCGGCTAAAGTACTTTATCAGTATATAATTCTACAAGTATCCCCTGAAAGAGAAGTCACATGGCTGAAAAACAAAACACATAAATGTCCCTCCCATGTCTTGATGATCTAAGAACTGGCTTTATATCGATCCGTTCTCACTTAAGACTTTCCGATAACTAGTTCGGACGCAATACCACTAAGCTACAGCAGATGTCTGGGAGCCTAAGAACATTAAACTAGGTTAATGGGACAAAACATCCTGCATACTGCTGGGATCTGGATGGCAATGAGTGGCATATGCACAATGAAATAAATGTGGTGGTATATTTTAAGCCCGGTGAATGAATGAGACAGGCAAACTCGTAAAAAGGAAATCCAACTGCTCCTATCAGAAGTCAAACCTAAGACCGCCAAATTAACAAGTAATCTGTAAGTCGGTGAACATTTATTGGATACCTGATTGATTTGATGGTTAGGCAAAAGTCCTTCAGCTTATTGAAAACCTCCCCTGCTTGGATTCTAAAGAGGAACATAAAGAATATTAACAAACAATGCTTCCACATAGGTGCATCATACACTGGTAAATGCCATATCCATTAAAAAAAGAAAAATCACGGAATTGCTTATAACACATACATGAATCGCTGCATGTCGTCACAGGAACAAGCACAAATGTCTTTAACTCTAGCCTTTCATCAGTTAACTGAATACAAAAAAAGCTGAAGAAGCCGACTACAAGCAGCTGCTACGCCGCAAAATGTGATGAACGCCACAGACTGTAGTACTAGCGCAAAAATGTAGTAAGATCCGCTGCAAAATGTAATAAAGTAGTCAACCCAAAATGTAATAGCTTTTCTACGCAAAATGTAACACCTTTTTTCAACTCATAGTGTAATGTCTCAAAATCTAAGAACACTGGACTGACATGTATGGTATTTTGAAATAGTACATCATGCACGACTCAGTGGAGTTTTCGCTGAGAGACCTTTCGCATTTACAGCATTTGCCAATAAACAATTGCCATTGACAGTTGTCGTTATAATCACTTGATATATAAAATAAAATGAAATTGTTGCTGTCGCTTGCCGCAACAACTTCGAAGGGTGTTTTCAAAATTTAAAACAATCCTGATACTAAGGGGCCACGCGCACATTTAGCAAGACACATCGTGTTCAGAATTTTCTTCAGCATCTTACTGCTGAACGGATGAAAGTGCAAGTGAATTTCTCAATAACATGTAGAAGCCGCGGATCCACTGATAACTGGAACTGGAACTAGAATTTGTGAACATCCTTCAACCATCATTACTGGACGAGACAAATGTCTGAGCGCCTGCAAAAGCCTTATCTAGTGAGCAGTTGACAAAATACAAATTGTGAAATTCGCATTGGTTGTACCACGATTGATCTCTTCACCCTAACTGCACCAGCCCAATGATGATTCCCACGGATTTCGAACTTTTGAGTTCTCGTACCGACTTGTATTACAGTTTGCTTTATTACACTATGCGTTAAGAAAGTTTTTACATTTGCGTTGAATATTTCATTTTATTATATCTCTCAGATAGTACGCGCGCTGTAATTGGCTAAATTAGCGGGCCGTATTCTACAGTACGGCTGTACTGAAAACTGAAACTTGTACTGAAAACTGTTTGAATCTTGCAAGCAACTATTTCAAACTTAACATCAAAGAAGATTTAGTTTTTGGAATTTTGGCACGGCAATCTTTGTAGCAGTTGAACCTTCCGCTAGACTTTGACTAGTGTCCTTGCTCGTGCGCCGGATTAACCTCAGAGATATAATAAATATCTTACTAACCTCGTTTTCTCGGTCCGTACTGTAAGTTACGGATCCTCGTTTTTCCCGTTGATTTATGGCCCGCGCGCTTCGCGCTTGGGCCATAAATCAACGAGAAAAAACTGGGTCCGTAACTTACAGTACGGACCTCAAACTGGGTTAGTAAGAGGTATATATTTTGCGTCGGTGTTGCTTTATTTTGCTTCAGTATTACATTTTGCGGCGTAAAAGGTAGCAACAGGTCGTTACGGGAAAGCACAAATTATATCAGCCTCAGAGACTTAGATTAAAGAGTAATCCTGCTGTTCAGGGCGTGCTGATCTAAATGTCGCATTGTCGCTGCACGTGTATAAAACTTGAAGAAATAAACTACCTAGCACAGTGTTTGCGCTTTTGCTAGCACTGGCACAATTTTCATGTGAACTTATGCATAATTTCAGGACACAATTTCACAAAAGCCCGCAGTGCTTGGTAGAGTTCTTTAAAACAGTATATTTCCCAAACCTGTTTTCTCTCTTAATTACTGTAGCGGATCCATGCTTAAAGAAGTCCAAGGCATAAGCATTCAAGCGTCGAATACCCTTCACACGAAGGATGGGAACTACGTCCATGTCTGTGTACACATCTTGACGAATTACCTGGTGAAAGTATTGATAACGTCTTGTTCTTAGAGATGGGGCTTGGAACTATTTTTTTCCAACTAGTCGCTATTGGCTATGTCGGCTTCTGTTTTCCAAAGAGCTAACTACGTTATTCTAGGAAATTATGAAACGTTCCTACCAATACAGAAGTATTATTTTCAAACGGCTTATTTCTGTGCGGGAGAACCAGATCTTAGCAAAGGCTATAATATCTAAAAAAGAAAAGTGGAGGTAGCCAGGCATATCATTTGAAAAGGGCCAAAATAAAACACAATCTGTGGCATTTTTTTACTTAGAGTGAAGTTTCATTATCAGGACAGAACGCAAGGTTACCCCATATTTTCTTTGTGGAAACGTATTTGAAAAGCTAAGCACAGTTTTTAAGCGCGTAAAAATATTGGCAACACTCCTGGGAGACCCGGGCCGAGTATCTCGGGAAGCACAAGATGTACTGCTAAACTGTTCATGAAGTTAATGCGATTTTTTTTTCTTTCAGTAATAGTTTTCGTGACTGATAAATTGGTGGATAATTCCTGAGATTGTTGTTTGTTGTTTCCAAATGCTGATCCTTTCCTTATGAGTCGAAGTGGCAATGTGCACGGAATTCGGCATTCCTGTCTACGCATGGCAGCATTTTCTGTATGTCAAGTTAAATTCTCGAAACGAATTTCATATATTTCACTTCTAATTTGAATATTTATACCAAGACAAACATTAGTTTCTTATAATAAGAAAACGTAGTTGTTCAAGAGTAAAATATAATGTTCTACCTTCAATAAATGATCGATTGGCTCACGCTGAAATTCTTCTTTGTCCTCTTCACTTTCTTCTTCGCTTCCTTCTGATTCTTCTTCTACCTCACCTTCTTCCCCGGAATGCAATTGTGAGTCTGAATTCCCCGATAGGGCGGCGAAAGACGAACAAGAGAGGTACCCATTGGCAAATCGCCCCAGTTTTTTAATGGTGCCGAATTCATCAATGACGTTAACACTCGCCTGGTCAGGAAACTCTGTTACGGAAAATGATTCAATAAATAGCTCAGCATAAGGATAAACGGTAAATGTTCCTTACTAGAATCTTCAAGTTCCTTGGCTGGGCTGCGGGGAAATGGTGTCATCTGCCCCCTTAAAAATCTGTGGGGGACACCAGATACGCGTCCAAAGATCCAATCATTTAATCAACATTTTGTCCCATATAATCTCGACTCCAATCTGTATTAGGAGTGCGTTCATTCTACGTCGACCTCAACTAAAGCTGTTGAGTAATTTAACGCTAAAATTTACATTAAAAAAAAGTATGGATATCACTTCAGAAAATTAATCAGAGAGACTAAAGTTTGTGGTATTTTCACTCAATGACATCCCGTGGTTCTGATATGGGTGTCAGTAAATAAACTCTCTTCCAGTCGATTAAGAAAGCGGGTAGAGTTGTAATTTTACAACTAGCAATGGCTAATTTCTTTCCATGTCCTGCTGGATAGCAGTGTAATTTAGTTACAGGGCCAGGGGAATTCAATTTGTTCGTACAAGACACATCATAACTTATTCATTCTAAAACGCCTCAATTTAGTACAATATAGCCAGGTTTTCAAAATGAAATCTTTGTGAACTGCTCTGTCTTTTGCATTCATGTCTTGTTTCGGTGTTCGATAAGCTCTCGGTACGGTTTCCACCATGTTTACCTGCATGTAACAAGCGTCAAAGTACGTACTGTGAGCTCGCAAGGTTAAGTAAGATTGCCTCACAGTGAAGAGCACGTTTTCATTCGACGTTACCCTACGGGAAACGATTATCGATTCAGCAGTGAGTGTTTTGTTGATTGTAATTAACAGAGCGCTAAAGTAATGGCTTCACAAAACTAAATTTATGACATAATGCAATTTACCGAGCAAAGATGTTCTGAAATAGCATGAGAGAAAATGATTAAATACCAAATATCAGCATGTTATTGCAATTTGGGGTTGAAAATTACCATTGTTATGCTCTGATGACAACATTCAAATCCTTCTAATTTAGTCCCAGTTCGAAACGTGCTCTTTCAGAACCTGTTTTTATAATTTCAAAGATTCAAATATTTGTGAAGTCACGTTTTAGGATTGTGGTTAACAAAGCAGTGGAAACTGCTCGAACGAGACAGGGTCAAGGAATGCCTTTCAATTATTCCACGAGCGCAGACATGGGTATGAGATGATAGAAAGGCAACTAGGCTCATAACGCTGAGTTGGCTATATTATGATCTCATATCCAACAAGGTCGAGTGGAATAAGTGTTTTATGGAAAGCGATCAGAAATATATGGTTTTATGACAGTAGGGAAGATATCGTTCACGTCACCTATTGTAAATCATCTGTTTTTTTTTTTTTTTTTTCATGATTTGTATGCTTCACTTCTGTACATTTTGTACATGTAGTTTAACGGACGAAATAAAGACATTTACTTACATTTATATATTGCAAGATGTTGCGATTTCGCTTTGCAAGAGCAATTAAAGGACAATTTATCCTGCGATCAGGCTCTATTTTAATTTCGCGTGGTACGTAATGTGGAGTTGGCGAAACGAAAAATAGAGCCCGACCAAATTCCTCTTCGAGATTTCCTCCGCCCACTTTTTTTGATTGATTGACATGTCCTTCATCGGCCAATCAAATTTACTTCCATTACACGCGTGGACGGCAAATTCACGCTATTTCTTTTTTTTTTTGACCAGAGTTAATTACCGTGGGAGGGATATTATAAACGAATTCGAAACTTACCGTTGGCTTTAATTTGAGAAAAACATATTTAAAGCATGGGGAATATTAGTTTCTGTACCTTTTCGACGACTATATAAGGCCGGTGTAATTCTTCCTCGGAACTTCACTGAATACTGATCTTTTAAGCTTGACATCTTAATTTGTCATTGAGATAACCTAGCATTTTGTCGTTGGACGGCTTGGCAATAGAATTTTTAGCGGAAAAAAAAAGAGAAATACACGAAGGTTTCATTTGTGATTTTTTCGGGTAATATCTTCAGTTGCAGTGTATTTCTAGAATTGCGCGCAGTAAAATCATGATAAGTTTGGCCGTTTATTGTTTTATGGAGTACGAACAGTAAGATGGACTCGCAAGATAAAAAGATAAAAGATAAAGATCTGATCTGCTAATCGCCCTTTCTCGCAGTCGGAGACTGAATTACTAAGGGCGCTGCTCAACGAGGTCGGGCCGAAGGAGCTGTGCTGCCGGCTAGGCGCTCGGCCCCTGAACACGACCCATGTATGACCTCGGAGCACAGCACCACAGCCTGATGGAATAGGCCGGGAGTCGATTTTGAGGAGGGAGGAAAACCGGAGTACCCGGAGAAAAACCCTCGGAGTCAGATTGAGATCGACTGAAACTCAACCCACTTACGACCCGAGGCCAGAGTTGAACCTGGGTCACAGAGGTGGGAGGCACGGTTGATGACCACTAAACCACCCTGACTCCCCGCAAAGTTTCTTTTATTTTTGTACAATTGGTCTCTCTGGAAGTTAAATCAACTGGAAATATTATGAAGCAATCTTGACTCCAAATTGTGCAAACAAACCGTGTCATGTACAGTAAGTAAATAAAGCCGTTTGATACACAGTTATTCAAAACATGCATTCGCGTAACTTGCGATTTTATCAGCATCTCCTCGTGTTGATATATATGTCCTTGGTCTCATCCAGGAAACCAATATGCATCGGCTTTCATTGCCATTTGAAAGAACCAGCTATTTAGCTTTCAAAACATCAGGGAAGTTTGTGCCAAAGTACTTTCAACCACATGGCCACAGGGCTCGACAACGGAATCGCTAATTTCACTCTTTCCAGATACTCAAGCCCGATTCTGGACAAGTTATGAGATGTTTCAGATGGCTTGTCTCCATTTATACAAATAAAATCAAGTTGCACCGTCCACGTCATTGTAAGAACAAAAGGCAGCAAATTTTTCCGTTATGGCGGATTAGTCTCGAGGACTTCGCGAGAGCTCCGCGCAATCACGATGGCATTTTCACTTCTGGCGTTTCACCAGCCAATCAGATCACGAATTTGGTTGGCCAAAATTTGGCCGACCGTCCGGAATTCTTGAGAGACTTTTTTGGTCAGGCCCAATTTTAGCGAGCGACGACATAAGAGAACATATAGGCGATGCTAAAAATGGGCCTGATCGCAGGTTAAGGACAATTTAATGGTCTCTTTTTTTTCTCGGTCATTGTTTAAAAGTTTGTATACCATGGCCGCTTAGCCAATCAAATCCCTAGAATTGCATTATTCAATGATCCAGTTAAGAAGGATAAGGAAGCATAAAAAAGGTCACAATTTTAAAATATGTCATTTTGGCTTGGCGAGAAGTGTCTTTTACGATCAACTACGATCCCTCTGGACCACGTGATCTAGCGTTGAAATGTCTCACCAATTCCCGATAGGGGTAGCTTGTTTTCCTCTCCTTGCTCCCTTTCATGTTCTGCTGCCACTGTCGTTAGGTACTGTCTGAAGACATTGGTAACCTCCTCGTTGTAACTTCGAAGAGCTTCTGCAAACTCTCGCGGCAGATCTTCCAAAATAACCTTTGCAAGATCAAGTTGAAGGAACAAACAGAACGATTCCAATCAGACAGTCAATCTTAAGCCCACGAAAGGAAATTTACCACTGAATTGCGCTATCCCAGCCGGCATTTTGCGCCTCTTCTGGATCAAAAGGGTTTTCAAAGAAAGCGTTTGGTCATCGTATTGCTAGAGCTAGAAAAAGAGTCCATGTTTTCTAGTTGGATGAGTTTGATCAAAAGAGAAGCAGCGGGCGCAAAGAAAAACTCATGCCTATTCTTGTTTATATTCAAAAGAGACGTCTGTCCGCTGAATACTGTTTTGACTTATATATTAAAAAAAATACAAAACCGGGTACTTCGTAGGATTATTCGAGCTCCTACAACTGCTGCTTTATTCTAGCAGCACATAGAGAGTCATACCTTTGAGGTCGGGCACAAATGGATTCTTCGCTTGTAATTAGGGTGGAGATATACTCTACCAAACAAGTGGCTAAGAACAAGCACCATTGTTCGCATTACATCTTCAGGAAATTTACCTGTATAAATAAATAAATAAATAAATAAATAAATTTAAGTATGAAATGCTGTGGATTAAGAAATTCGAGACTCTTATATACAAGATCAGTTTGACGCAAGCCCATAATACAGTCGGCATAAAGAGTCAATTACAGAAAATATGAATGATGTAGAAATATGTATAAGGTCCCGTATAAGAATTCAGCACAGTCACTAAGAATTGCAAAGAAAAAATGTATACCTATCTTATGCCCTTGTGACAGGATTCCATATCCACAAGAATAGTGATTCAGACAAATATATATAACTTATTAGATGTTTTAGTGTGCAGTATCGCTGTTTCAACATGGCGCGGCTGCCTTAGGAACCAAATCCAGCACTGTGATTGGCAACCCACAGGCGGAAAGATTGCGCTATTTTGCACGCTGGAAATTACACATTTACTTCGAGACTTTCTTTGTTGTTTTTTTGTAGGAAAAAAATATTCCAACTTCTTTACCCTATTTTTAGGAAAAAAAGGTTGCCATGGTTAAGTTCTGATTTCCAGTTTTGCTTCGTTGGTTGTTCCGCTGAATTGGTACGTTTTTTTTTTGTTTTGTTTTTGTTGTTGTTTTTTTATTTAGAGAAATTTGTTATAAATCAACAGAAATCACACAAATAATCTTTGCTAGATCTGAGACTGCACGATGAGAGTAAATAGAACTTTTCGAAAGTTTTAAAACTTTGTTTAAGCTATTGAGCATTTTTCTTTTAAACCTGAACTTTTGAGTCGTGCTTGAGTAATCAATTAATTCACTAACCTGTATTGCAAAAACGTTTCTATTAAATTCTAAAAAATGTAATATATGGATAACTTATCTGTACACTGAAGTTCACAGAAAATGATTTACGTAACATCACATCAGGAGCTCATGTTAATGAATTTGCCTTCTTACCTGTTGTAAGCAACAATAATTTTTCATCCTTTTGCCTGGTACTGTCATTTGCGTGATCAATATTTCGGCTTGTGTTAGCTGATATATTTTCAAAATATATTGCTTTGTTCAGGAATCCTTAACTGGTGACCGAAAAATTGTAAAAGCGTTTACTATTTATGCCACCGGACGATCGACTGAAAATGGCGAGTTGAACGGCTTCTGAGCCTTTCTGCATTTAAAAAACAAAAAGATCGCGGCATATTCGTACTCGTCTAACAGCACTAAATTCAGCATAGCACTCTCACCATTGTTTCCCTGTTTACACAGCTTATGAAAGAGGCCACGCTGCAAAAAGCTGATCAAAACAAAGTTAGATGGCTCATGGTAATGAAGATGTGTGGCGAGTCCAGCCATCTCTTGAGGAACCCCAGTGTCTTTGTTTATCAGGCTCTGAAAAATAAATTAAAATGTAGCCCCAAACTAATAAATACTGATAGTATTGATCCGTCAAAGCTTATGTGTTCGAAAGTGCTGGAAACCAGTACGTCACCTTAGTGGTTTAAAATGCATTACAAAGTCTTACCTCCACCACCTGAGCCAACGAGCCTCCATCTACAGAAGTAACGTTATTCAGCGCACAACCATAGCACACATTTCAGAAAAATTGTAAATAGCAATGTATTTGATAGAAGTCCTTATCAAGGTAAAGCCCGTTTACATAATGGTTTTTTTAGATGAAAGTTTGTTTTGTTTTGTCACTTACCAATCTGGCAAGAAGTTCGACGCTGAAAAGAAAATGTTTCTTAATCTGACCTTCTATCTTTGGGTGCTTTCGGCAGATAAACGGATGAGAGAGCAGCGTTAGAGACTACATGAAACAACAATTAAAAAAAAAAAACATTTAGTTATGATCTTGGTTTACCTGTATGATCACTTATTTTCCCTTCCTATTCTGTGTCTAATCATAGTCCATAAAAGGGAATGATTATGAAGTCAGCCAAATTTCTTTGTTATATATTTTTGTTGGAATTTTGGGTCTCTGACCGTGTGCAATCCACAATGTAGATTTTGGAATGTGGTAAAGCATGTGATCAATGGCAACTTTCCTGTTAGTTAATCATCAACTTAAGGGATCACGACGGTGACAGCAACCACACAAAACAAAAGATTCAATGAATGTGTTTAAAATTTTGGTACATTTCTTTGGCCTCCTCTGGAAAACAAAAATGTGAAGGTTTTGTGGGGAACTTGAGTACACGACGTTAACTTTGTCACTCTTTCTTACCAAACCTATTTGATTCCTAAGTAGTTCGGTTTTTTTGTACAAGTTCGATGCGTTGAAAAAATGAAGAAGTTGCACAAATGAAGAAGTTGCACAAATGAAACGAAGTTATATTTTCAAGTTACAGTTTCGTTCACGTCACCGTTGTCGTTGCTTAAGGTCCCTAGTCGACTGTAATGCGAACGTCAAAACGTAGGATTGAAGATATCACTGGCAGGGTTTCATCCCCAGGATCTCATTTAACTATGAACTAATAAATTTTATTTCATTGGATGTTTCGTTGTCACATTTACTATATATTACATGCAGACCCTGTACCAACCTTGGTGAATGCATCCCTCTTGTCTTCACCCTTAGACGTCATCAGAAGCAGGCGAAGTACGAGAGATACATTTATCGGAAAGTTCCCGACAAGCTTTGGGATATTAGCCGTAATGAGGCGTTGGATCTTCTGATAAGGAACTCCAAAAAACACAACATTACCCACTGGATCAAATCCCCTGCGTCCCGCTCTGCCAGACATCTAAAATTTCAAGTGTAAAGAGGGATTAACAAAGGATTATCAAATTTGTACTCGAAAACAACATTTCCTACCTATCTTCAAGAGCCTGGTTGAAAGTCGCGTTGATAGTGGCTATATTTTCGCAAAATAATCTTGTGTGCGTGAAAGGAGTACAGAAATCATTGACCGACGTTTGTTTTAAGACGCTTAAGAAACCCTTGGTGAGAACGCTTTTCTCAGTCATTCAGATCTACCAGGAAAGGTGTATGACGCTGGCAAAATTAAAGATGATTGGAAGAACATTATTCATAAAGGGACAAGGCAAATGTAACTTAAATAGAACGTTAGCGAAGAGGGCCAGTATTCAAGAGATGTCAAAAGGAGGAATTCTGTCTTACGATAATCGTCGTTCAAAATACAGTGCCCATGCAGGAATATGCTTAAGTTGGAATGTTCGTTGTTGTCGACGTGGTCATACATCTAAATGTTTTTACTTTTCCAAAATCTGCTAATTTTGAAAGGACCTAAGACCTTACTACATCACTCACCTGTCTGTACATTAGTGAGTTTAAGAAAGGAGAGTCTCCGGCAAACACAACTGTCTTGCAAGGCATGTGGATACCAAAAGAAAGAGTAGCTGTTGCCGTGACAACCTAGTAATTCATGTAATACCCATGAAAGCCGCAAAAAAAGTAAAAGTTATATAAGAAATGAAAGAAAATTGGTTATGCGAATAAAAAATGACACAAAAACGTATATTAATGCAATCATGTTCCCTGGGATCAGGGAAAGGGAGAGGGGGGTCGTCTCCATAATTTCCCAAATGTAAAAGCTATGACATTGAGGCTTAAGCTTGAAGGAGGACTGGGCTCCACCAGCATGGCGGAAGGATGTCTTTTGTGAAAGCGTTGTTTTCAGTGGCAATTTGTCGCGCGAATTCCCTAGTAGCAATTGTTTCTTTTGTTTTCTAGAGCTGCTTAATCATATTCTCTTGGTTTTCACTACGAGGTTGAACCTATCCTTTCTACTGCTTACCAATTATGTCAAGGAAGAAACCGAAAGAGAAACGACCACGTGAATCGTCCTCAACAGACACTGAACAGGACGCTAATATTCTGGATGCACTGAGGAAAATTCAAAGTAGGATTGAGTCAGGTTTTTACAAGATGGAGTCTTATCTGGAAGTCTTGAAACATGAACTGAGAGTATGTACGTCCCATGAAGCAGAATATTGATGTGGAGATCTCTATTGAAAATGTTCAATCAGAATGGAATGGATGGAAAGAACAAAATCGCGAAGCTCAGATTGATAGCCTAGTCTCCAGTAACAAGAAGATTGAAGAAGAGATCAAGACGCTGAAAGATGTGGTTACCAAAGACTACTCTGGAAGAGAAAATTTACGGTTTTATAACATTCCTGAAGGGAAGGACGAATCAAATGGAGAATGCATTCTGAAACTCATGGAGGTCCTGAAATAACTCAGAATGGATCCTCAAAAAATACACTTTCACGCTATTCATCGCGTTTGCAGATTAAATAAAAGCAATGTTGAGGATGAGGAAAGCACTGCTTTACCATCTCAAGCGAAATAATTTCGCTCGAGACTAACTTCTTAGCTCACTATCCTAGAGGCTAGTATCGATCAGATATCATTTCACCAGCCAAATCTAAATTTTCAGAAGCCAGTCTCGTCATGCGCAGTTACATTCATTTGTAAAACTATCACGAAAAAAATTCCACATTTGCAAACACAAATCGCGCTTTTAGAAAATATTCTCATATTGTCATATCCATCCTCGCTACAGTGGCGCAAATATGCTGGAGTGTACGGCTTCCCGTATTTTTCTCACGAAGGCAAAGTTTTCGTGGCCTTGAGGTCAGTTCTCACAGAACCGTTGCCAAAACTTTGCAACTCACAAATGCACTGGAGTACAAAAAACGCGGAATAAAGTAAATTAAGAAATAAACCGTACAGAAGACTAAACTGCTCGTTTGAAAGCCTGTGGAAAGGATTTTCCTTTGATTAGAGCTGTTTGCGATTGAAATTTTAACCTGAAAGCGCCATTCTACGCATGAAGCACAAAAACAAGGAAATGCGCTAAAATAAATTAGGTATGAAGGAAATTCGGAAGGACAGGCTTGCCCTTATATAAGATATTTTTTTAATATTTTCAAACAGCAATCCTTGCGTTTGAATGGTTTTCGGAGTCAATTAATATTCGGCGGCCACAGTGATCGCGAGCAAGTTTTTTCTCCTTTTATGCGAGATTCACCATTCCTAGTAAACGAGATAAGTAGTTCCATATTATCTTTCTTTTCTTTAATTTGAAATAAATTATATTTGGATTCAATTTCTAAACAAGTACATGACCTCTTTCCATATACACGTAACAACGTCGCAAACAGTCGCATGCAAACAGTTTGCGTTTGCTAGATCGATCGCAAACACTGCCGCTTTTTGCGTTTGTGTTTGCGATCCTGTTTTCCATATGCGTGATTGCTTTACGCCACTTGACCTCGCGTCATCGTAAGAAAAAGGCGCAAAAATAAAGGCATAATTAGGTTTTGCATCATGTTCAGCTTCTTATGTTGGAGTTGTTGCGAAGAAGAAGACAGATAGGAAATGTCAAGAGACGTCACCGTTTCTGGGTCCGATGCGTTTTCGAGGAGCAGCAACGGCTGCAGCATAGCCAGTATCAAATTATACTGTAGGAACTGGCTCTTTGTGATCAAGAAAGTTTACTTCAGGTATATTTGGCGGGGTATTCCCATACGATATTCATTAAACTCACACTGTTTTGATAAGTATCCTCATTGCTACAATCGCACTCGGACGCCATTTTTATTACTTATACTTGCCTCTAATTCGTCAAAACTTATCACGTGTACAAAAATATTAGTATAATCGATTGATCGCAAAGAATCAGAAACAGTTTACGATTGTGTTTCCTCGTTATTGCATTGCTACTCGTCGCCAACAAGACGCAACCATAGAAAATTTTCAATCTCTTGCGTCTTGTTTGCGGTCATCGGCAATCATCAGCGATTGGTCGGGGAAGAACGAAAAAGGTGTTTCCATTTACGCAAACTGTTTGTGATCAAGCTCTGGGAAGGTGCTTGCCATTGTTTGCGACGGAGTTACGCGCATATGGAAACAGGAGCCGAGAAGTTTCGCATAGTATTTCTCATAGTAAAAAAAGAGCGCTTGAAAAGAGAGAAAACTGAAAAAAATATCGAACAGACGCTCCAATTATACGAGGGAAAAATTGCAGAAGAGCCATCTCAAGAAAACCTACAAAAGCTGGAAACAGCCAAAAGCGACTACGAAAGAGAATATGACTGTATTGTCAAGGGTCTTATTAGCCGAGCTCCGCGCGCGCCCGGAGCGCCATAGTTAAGAAAATATGGTAACCCGTCCATGCGAGAAAATCTGGTTTTGGTCACCGTACGACCGTACGACCGTACGTTCGTCCACCCCTCCATGTATACCAATGTGACCAGTATCACGTAACCATATCACGGGCTCAAGCTTAGAGCTCATCCAGGAGGCAATGCTTCAGTTGACATTCTAGCTAGTTTACAACTACATCTTTGATATTGGACATCAACGTTATGGTCAATTGATACCTGTCAAAACAAGGTATCCACTGACCAGTATCACGTGACCATATCGCGGGCTCAAGTTGGACCTTATCGAGGTCAGCTGTTGTTTAGTTTAAGTTCACCGCTGACCAGAGACTGGTTGTTGATTGGATCGCAGGCTGAAGCCACGTCAGACACTCACACCTGAGCATAAACGAGGCTTAATTTTTCGCACTCTTTCTGTGGATCGACGCGCCTGCACGGCGATGCTACGTCAGCAAAAGATCTTGACAGCCGATGCTTTTCGTGTTCAGGTACGGTTTGGAAAATATTTTCTTTTTGCATTTTTCGCTGGATTCAATCCAGGTTTCACATAATATAGCTGTGGTCAGGACACACTGGTGGCTACGCAGTTATTCAAGTCAAGCATTGGAGGGATATAAACTTAAAGCTGAGTGTTTATTTTTAATTTGTTTAGTGCTGCTTTTTGCTCTGAATTGCAATTTTTGGCATGAGTCTTATCTTAAGATTTTTAATTTTGAATCTACTAAGGTTGCAAGATGCCTGGACGGCCTATGAAAGAAGAAAAGAAACGAAAGAAGAAAGAAATAGAACGAGAACGCCAAAACGGTACACCAGTAATAGCTCAAAGTTGGTGGAAGAAATTACTCCCCAAATTCTTTTCTTGGACACTAAACCCTTTGTTATTTCTTCGGAGGAGTTATTTCAAGTGGATGCATATTTCTAAAAAGTGGTTTAGTCGTTTTTTCGTTTGTTCAGGAATGAAACTCGAATATTTATTCTCAACTGGAATTAAATAAAAATCATCTGTACTCTTTTTGGACCGAAATAATTTAACTGTTTGCTGGTTTGTTTGGCTTTAAAATGCAAGCGAACAACAGCTTTTTTTCACTCCGTTTGCCTAATTGTTTTTCGATGTGCCTGGACATTGACAAGAAAATTTTACCCTTATGTTAGAAACATGTAATCTCAATGAGTTCTCGTAAAAGAAAGAAAAAATATCACCATCTTGTGTTTTCAGAGGCTTGCTTAGAGCTCGTGCAGGTAATCTTTTTGGAGTTTGTCCTTTCTAGCTGATTCTGGCTCTAAGCTAAACTGGCGTGTTTCAATGAAATACATCAAAATGTAAATGATCTCGTTTTCAGAGATAAAGTGGAATAAGGTAGATCAATAAAACTCCTTGTTTGACCTTGAACCAACAAAGACGATCTGTCACATCACGAGCTTTAGCACGTCTGTGATTTCTAATTTTAGCTTGATTCTTATTCGCTGGCTTTTGACAGTCGATTCTGAAATGGCTTCTTTCTTTTTCCGTTCGTTTGCTGAGGATTTGCTAGTTTTCTTTTAAAACTCTTGCGAATCAATAAAAATTAATCGCCTAACTGGTGAATTCGACAGGAAATTTCGGTGGAAAAACCGATATCGCACTCATTCCTTAGTGATTCATGAGACCAGTCGTTTTTTTGTGTGAAAGTAACCGTGGAATTGACTAGTTAAGGCCTGTCCAAACGGTAAATGTTTTACCGTAAAACATGCTAAAACATTGTCGGGTGGCAAAACATTGTTTTGTGCTGTTTAAACACGTATTAACATGTTTTAACGTGTTGAGTAAGATTTAAACTTTGTCAAACATTCGATAAAACATCTTAAAACATTTCCTTTGTTCTCGTGTTTGGTGAGTGATGTCTTGTGCGTTTGGACAGATCCTTAAAACATGTTTGATGAGAGCATGCGTGCTGACTCTATTAGGTTGTTTGTATCCATGGACACGGTGTCGCGTTACGCACCCATTTCTCTCAAGATGGCGAACGAAGAGGACTGTTTAGTCGATCTCTCAGAAAACGTTATCGAAGATAACCCTACAACAAAGCGGATAGCATATTGAATATTGTAGCCCGCTTCTGCTAGGAATATCTAAATCTTTGAAGAATACCATCGAGCGAGCCAACCACTATGCGATTGAGTCTTTACTTAACCTGAGTAACTCGGCTACCTATGATCTATGCTTAGCTATCGAAAGCCATAACTTTCTTATGTGGTCATTCGTTATTACATGATGTGGTTTCACCATTATGTGATGTGGTTTTATGGTTATGTGATGTGGTTTCATCATTATGCGATGGGGTTTCACCAATACGTGATGTGGTTTCATTATTATGTGATGGGCTTTCACCATTACGTGATGTGGTTTTGTCATTATGTGATGTGGTTTCACCATTATGTGATGTGGTTTCACCATTACGTGGTGTGGTTTCATCGTTATGTGATCCTGTTTCGTCATAATGTCATTTCTTCGTTGCATGTTGTGGTTTCTTCATTATGTGTTGTGGTTTTGTCATAGGGTCATGTGCTTCGTGTTTACTTACCATCACTTCCAGTGCCAAGTCTTAGTACCCGGTCTTCACACCCCACAACAAATTGCAAGCAGTGAATCATCATGTGTGTCATATATACAGTGATGATTTTACATAACCCATAACCAAGGCACATGTGATGGAGAAGATCCTTAGGGAACTAAAGTTGGAGTCTTTATTTCCGAAATTTGCAGCGCAGCGTATCGAGCCTGAAAACGTTTCAGCGTTGTCTGATGAGGAGCTTTCTTGTCTTGGTGTGTCTACGATTGGGGATCGTCTTCGTGTTCGTGGCCTTTGTGCCAACGCTGAAAAAGAACATCCTTCGGTGGCTGTAAATGTTCTTAGCGAACGCATGGCTCTTTTCAGTGGACGTAGCAGAAGTAGTAGGAGGGGTGCTAAGAGAAAGGCAGTTACGAAAGAGCAGAATTCCCTCGTCTACAGACAAACAAGTCCTGTTCCATGCTGGACTCGGCATGAAGAAAATCAAACTTGATTTAGAAGATGATGAGCGTGATGTGTTAGAGAAGATAACGTGTGGCGACAAAGGTGATGATGGTGAGATCAAAAGCTTTCCACAGTTAAAGGAATCAGGAGGATTCGAGATTATGTATTGTGTTTCGGGTTGCAAGGAATTATAACCTTTGAATTGTTCCTGGACTGCGAAAGATCTCAAGGCAAATATTGGATCACAATCCAAAGTGTACTTGCGACCAATACAGAAGAACCCGTGCACAGATAGCATCCTTCCGCAGATCAAATCGCAAGTTAAAGAAAAGTGCATTATCTGTAATAAACAGATACTGATGAAAGACCTAAGACACCATGTTTTCATGTTTTCTTTAACTTGCGATTTGTTCTGCGGAAGGATGCTAATTGTGCACAGGTTCTTCTGTATTGGTCGCAAGTATAGTTTGGATTGTGATCCAATATTTTCCTTGAGATCTTTCGCAGTCCAGGAACAGTTCAAAGGTTTTAATTCCTTGGAACCCGAAACGCAATACATAATCTCGAATCCTCCTGATTCCTTTAACTGTGGAAAGCCTTTGATCTCACCATCATCACCTTTGTCGCCACACGTTATCACATAACCATAAAACCACATCACATAATGGAGAAACCACATCATGTAATAACGAATGACCACATAAGAAAGTCATGGCTTTCCATACTTAGCTACGACCGCTATGGGCACGCTTGAACAAAGACGCATCGTACGATCGCTCATTTTATTTTTTAAGTGTTTTAGACTTAACGGCGCAAATTACATTTCTCAGTCTTTTACACCTAGGATAACTAATTATAATTTACGAGGTAATGGCCTAAATGTTGCGAAGCCAACATATAACAGCCTCGTTATGCACAACTCATTTCTGTATCAGATTGCCCACATGTGGAATCAATTATCAGCCATAACAAAATCCTCGACCACTTTGGCTCAATTTCGTTCTCGTCTGAACGGTGTTGAATTTTCAGGGTGCCAGTGTATGAACTGTATACACTAGCTATTCTCTTATCTTAATATTTGCACTAGTTCATTTTTAAATTATCTTTTAATACAGTTCTGGATTCTTCTAGAATTTTATTTTTTATACGTAAATAGTAATTTGTTATGGTATTGCAAATAGTCGTGCCTTTTTAACATGAGCCGTTGGCTTGGGAGACTGGGCAACCTCTCCCTACGTTTGCGACTTTAAATAAAAGTTACCTTACCTTACCTTTAAGCTAGGACAAGGAGATGGAAGTGACGAAGAGACGGACATTCTTTTCGATATGTTTGAGGAACGCGCCTGTCTATAGGACATATTTAGTAAAGACTATCACATGAAGGATAACCGGTGACAAAGCTTGTGAGAAAATTCAGGAAGAACTGGATATACTGATTGCTTCTGGAGATTAGTACTTGTTTTGATAAAACATGTGTCAAGATGTTTTATGCGGTTTGACCACTCTGTAAAACATAGACATGTCTTACCCTAAAACATGTTTCAGCATGTTTTATGGTAAAACATTTACCATTTGGAAAGGCCTTTAGGCAGCGAAGAAAATGACATAATTAAGCAATATCCGGAAAAACGAGGACATTTCCAAAGCCTTTTATTTTCACTAATCCTAGATCCAGTAACAACAAACAACCCGGGAGCTTCGCTTTTAGGCCTGGCTAAATCTATATATTATAAGCTCTCGTGCAACATGGTTTGAAAAAGGTGAGCGAAACACCAAATACTTCCTAAATCTAGAAAATAACGAGAAGAAAAAACCATGTTGACGGAAGCTATCACTAAACGCTGAATAGGAAGTCGCAAATCCAAGTATAATCCTAAATGAAGTACACTCTTTCTACTCAAATTGATGTGACGAAAGAACAGACGTTCTGTCCATTTTTAAACTACTAGGGAGCTTAAGCACAAGCGTTTTTGAGAGGTAGACGGCAACCGGAAGAGAACATATCACGTTAAAGGCCAGTGGTGTCTCCCAGATTTTTATACTAATCATCTCTAATGGAGAAAAGATACTTAGCAATGTAAACGTGGTTGTATCAAGACAAGTGAAAAGGGAAAACAGCTCACTTCCGGTTGCCCTCCGCATCTCAAAAAAGCGCTTGCTTAAGCTCCCTAATTGATTATCTTAATCAAATACTTAAGTTGTCTTCCTCATCACGAGAAACTTGCGAAGGAGAACTGACTGAAACAGAATGTTACAATGCTTTCTCTACTTTTAAAAATAATAAAAAACACCCGGGAAATGATGGGCTATCGGTTGAATTCTATAAGGTTTTTTGGCCTGAATTGGGTGGAATCCTTGTCAATACGCTAAATTACTCTTATCGTTGGGGGGGAACTGTCAACAACACACAAAAAAAGCTGTAATTACATTTCCGAAAAGAAAGGAAAGGATGGAAGAATGATAAAAATTGGAGACCAATATCGTTGGTAAATGTTGATGTCAAAGTAGGCTCTAAAGCTATTGCTAAGAGGTTAGAGAGAAAGTTTAGTGCTTCCAAGCATAATTCATTTTAATCAACGAGCTTTTGTCAAAGGACGTAACATCTTCGCTGCTGTCCGCGCTATCAACAACATTTTTGACTTCATGCAAATGAAAAACTACCAGGCTATTTTCTTTTGAGAAAACCTTCCACTCATTTCACTTAAACTTTCTATTTAATTCGTTGGAAGTCTTTGGATTTGGCAAAGCTCTCATTGCATGGATTAGGACGTTTTACAAGAATATATCAAGCTGTGTCTTCAACAACGGCTTTGCGACATCCTATTTTCAACTGCATGAAACGAGGTGTTCGCTAAGGTGATCCTCCACCACCATATCTCTTTATAATTGCTCTCGAGTTATTAGCGATAAATATCCGAAATACTGATTAAAAAAAAATTGGAGGTATTAAGATTGACAGAAACAACGTCAAATTAGCTAGCTATCTTTGCCGATGACATGACAACATTTCTGCGTAATATGGTCTCCTTCTCTCTTCTAATTAATACCGGAGAACAGTTTTCTAGATACTTAGGCCTAAAAATCAACCACGAGAAGACAAAGGTAATCCCCCTGGGTAATATAAAATGAATGCTATCGGTATTGGGTGTGAATGAGATGACTAGTACCGTTAAAATATTAGGAGTATATTTCACTTATAATTATCAGTGTTTTTTTTTTTTTTTTAAAGGAATTTGAGTGTATTCCAAAATATAATATGTAGATTTAGGGCCTGTTCACGTGGAGGGGAAGGACCTCGGCTAAAGGTATCCCACCTACCAATTGCTTTGGTGGATGTTCAAACTTGACTCGGGGGAAAATGGTTAATCATCGACTGGATTACGCATATCGTGTAATTGTCTACTTTCTTTTTTTTTTTTGTTTCAATCTAGAAAGCAAAATATTACATAATTTCAGCTCCTATGATCATGACCTGCAAGAAAATACGGACTACAGCACAGGCGCCCCAAGCTCAGTGTGAGCATGGCCGACAAAAATATAAGGATTTGTATGCGAATCCCGATAAAAAGCTTAAGAAGACAATTATATGAAAAAATCTCGATTAAAAAGCCTAACGTTATTGCCGTCGTGGATAGCTTCCTTCCTGTGTGGTTATTTTCCAGATCCGACGCGATTTGAGCCATTTCAGAATTTCGTGGTTGTCAACGGCTATAAAACCTAAGGCTGGAGACTAAATTCTCAGTTGCTACCAATTTGAGTCAAATATTCCTGGATAAAATATTCCCACGGTCACAATTTCACATCAGAATCAATTGAACTTTCATTTCAACCCATGCACTATCAACGCAATAGCAGTCCTACGAACAACGTCAGGCGGTGAATATTGCAAAAAGAAACAGCATTCAAAGGCGGTGCTTTAGCACAAAAGTGGCCACGGCCTCGACCGTTGATAAAAAACTGACCCTTACTGGGGTGGCGGACCTTAGTTTAATTTGTCAACCGCAAAATTTCTTTATTCCCCCTCCTCCTTAGTGTCGACAAAGTTCAAACACATTCGCGAAGCCGGAAAGCACTGAAAGATGCGAGAAAGAAAGCCGTAGCTAGTAAACAAACTTTTGCGCATTCATGCTGCTTTTATTAGTAAATAGGATTTTGTACGTAGTAGGCTGTTCGCAACATAAATTATGCAAATAAAATTTGTTCCCATAGTTTATCAAGCGCAATTTTCTTTATTCCCCATCGATCACTTACCTCTGTGACAATATCCACAAGATTAAACAGTCCTCACCTTTCGGTACCACAGGTTAGGGGAAATATAAAACCAGGTCAGTGAACAAACAGGTTAGCATAGATCCGTTGACAAAACGTCTCAAAAAAAGTGAAGTCTTCTCGTGTTATCCGGTCTTAATAATGTTACTGATGTCTAAGGTATTAAGGTAATAAAATGTCAATCAAGCAATCAATTAACAGAATCAAATAAACATGTATCATAAAGATGTATCACCCCAGTCAGGCGGGGTTCCCTACCTTCAGCATTCACATGGAGATAACTCAGCCCACCTAATTAGCGGGTTACTCGGCACGGCTTACCAGGAAACCCGCTTTGCTGAGGTACTCCACCTCTTATGTGAACACAAAAAAAAGAAATAAATAAATAAAAAAAAAAGAGAAATTGTATGGAGAGACTGGTTACCCCACCAAGGCGGGGTTCCCCACCTCCATGTGAACAGGTCCTTAGCCAAGCCTAAAAGCAGAGCTCCCTGGTTATTTATTCTTACTGCCTGTAGTGTTAGTGAAAACAAAAGGTTTTCGAAGTGTCTGCATTTTGGTGTTTCCGGTTACTGCTTAATTAATTAATTAAATCACATTATATAAATACTGATGAAATACCAGGATTTCTCCTTTTACTAAAAAATCATATCTTGACCGTGTGCAGTAAAAGTATCATTTTTAATGTATCTTTCACATGTGAGAACATAGGTGTCGTCATGGTAACGAACACGATTGGCAAATAAAACGCGAGCTTTTTCTTCATTTTATGATACTTTTGTGCTTTAATAGAAACCTTCTCTACTACATTAAAAATTTTATTGCAAAATTTTGCATTATCATGATTTGTTTTTCATAACTTTCATATCTTGTTTCATGTTACACAACATGCGTGCGGTTGGTAACCACTTTTTCATCATTTCGAAAATGAGAAGAACAAGTTGTTTTAAATCTGGACATTTCATCAATATCTATATAATAAACAAAACATTACATGCCCGCTTGATGATACGAATTTTATCTTCTCGTGCTGAAAGTATCTCTCACTCTTTCGCTTCGCTCACGCGTGAGAGATACTTTCAGCACTCGAAGATAAAAGTCGTATCGCCATGCGGCCATGTAATATCCTCTATTTCTTTGCTTTCTTCTATAGAAAAACTCATTGCCTAACTAGTGAATTCCACGGTAAATTTTACGATAAAAGCCGATATCGCATGAATCATGAAGCGATGAGTACGATATCGGTTTTTCGAGTGAAATTTACTATGGAATTTACCAGTTTGGCAATGAAACTTTCTTGAATCGCATGAGTCTTAAAAGAAAACAAACACTCAATCAGCGAGCGAATGGAAAAGGAAACTAGACGCTCCAAAAAGCGTACACTGGGTTGCCTGTTGTACGTGTTACACAAAAAAGAAAGCACTGAATTGGGTGGCATCAGAAACTCATAAGGGATGAAACGTGTAACGGCCCCTTGTGTGCTGGGAAACAAGCTTCTGAATATTCAATTTACTAAGTACCATATTTGGAACAACAAGAGCGAGGGGTTTCCAAATATGGTACTTAGCACTGAAACATTCAACCAATCAGTTCGCACTGAATATTCGGAAGCTGTGAACGCACGTTACACGTTTCAACCCTTATGGGTTTCTGGTGGCATTGAACTGCAGCGTTCCAGTTATTTTTTTTCAATTGGGGCGTCGTTAAGACCATTTGAGGGATCACCCACATGTCGCGCCAGCAGAGGCCCTTTGGCTCACATGTTCACACGTTTAATTATTTTGTAATGTCCTGTCCCATTTTGAGGTCTTTTAGTTTTTTAAGCTTTAGTAATAAATTCAGTTTAAAGATAATAAAAACATGTTCTTGAGTAAAATTCACTCGTTTCTTCTTTAAATAAATAGTCTGCAAGAAACTAACTGCAAATTGCTCTGACGGACGTTTTCCAGGATGTCTTGCAGTTGCACTAAGCAAACGTTTATTGCACATACTAAGAAAGGACTGAAGGTGTTCTTTCCGCTTAGCTTCATAATTCCCCTTCTTGTTAGTCTAATCTGATACCAGGTCAAAACACTGTTTGGCTTTACGTTCGCTCGAAAGAGTACCGTAAAAGCCAGGAGTTAACAGAAAAAGACAAGCCAAAAGACGGATGAAGAAAAAAAAATAACATAGTTTTTATACATAACTCTGAATCGAATTTTCATCGAAAGATTAATGACAATCGATCGTAAAAACACGAAAATTTTTGCAGTGACTTTTATGAATAAACGAAAGGTCATGATGTTTTGTAAAAGAAAGAAATTGATCACGTGCTAGGCAACCATAAAGGTGCGCGTGATCACCTGTCAACTGAATGAACTACGGGAAAGAATGTTAATCGTTCGTCGTTTTCAGAGTAAAACAACGTACTTTTTATCCAAGAAACTTCCGTCTTTGGTTTTTTAATTTTGTTGTAATATTTAACTGAATATTTACATTTCACCAGTCGGGTCAGGCAGCCTTCTTTGTTGGGTTCCTGAGAAACGTATCTACTTTGACTTCGGGGTGAACTATTTACACAATCGCGAGGTTGAGCGCCCTTGTAATTGAAAATCTAAACATCTATGCGATACAAAAACAGGCTTGCGAATTATCGCAAATCACAATGCTGACAAGCACAAAAGAAGAAGAAATGGTTAAGTAAATATGAAGTTTGTTACTATCTGATTGTTTTTTGCGTTAGAGTAAAGGGATATATTGTCACGCAAAAGATGTAATTTCACCACACTCAAAATTCGCAAAGAGCGTAAGTTTCAAGTAAACAATCTTCGCACCAGTAAGTCGTAGCAATAAATTGGATTAACCAGGTCTTTCAAGAAATCTTGTTGGCTTCCCAAATAAACTTCATTTTACACTACAATGACAAAATCATTTGAAAGAGAGAAAAAATCCCTGTCTCCTCGCGTATTACATTTCAAGGCACGTAGGCAACTCATTTTCACCGAGTCTCGATTCCCGCGAAATTTTTGTTTTTTTCAAATATTAACAAAAACATTATTTCTCGTCAAGCGTTGCATCTTTTATATTCAAATAACCGCTAAAAATAAAGATTTTTTTTAACGATCTATCCGTAGATATTTTTTCATAATTTAATATTCTCTGTCAAAATTTGCACAACAATCAAAACACAAAAATAGCAACGCACGCAACAAATTTAGTGGCATTTTAATATCTCTTCGTCGAATTCTTATGCTTAACACAGGAATTTGCAGTTATTCTGAAAAATCTTTCTCTATTCATTAGCATTTCAGAGAAATCGACCAGTCCGCGAATACTTTACGAGTTTTTTTTCAATGGGATGTCGAAAGGCCAAGTGGAGGTTATGCTTAATCGGGCAAGTTCGGGAGATCAAGTTGCGCGTGTGACCCGTTATAAATATTTTTTCACAAAATGTTCACAAATCGTCAAGTATCACCACAGAACGCAAGAACATCATTCTAAACGCTTATTCTACGCAAAAAGTAGGTTCTGGAAATAATTTGGAGAGTGAAAATCAACTTTACGGCAGAGGGTAAATACAAGAGATGCTAACCTCATTTTGACACGAAAATGCTTCACTATTGTCATAAAAACTATCCAGTTAAGCTCGCATATCACACAACATAATGAATTCATAAAGGGCACCTTTTCCAGCGAAATATTTTTTGAAACAAACAACATATTTGCTATCAGAGGCAAAAACTCCTTTCTATTTCATTACGTGGGTGAAGAGAAGAAACTATATCAAACGCAATTGCATAAATTTCAGGATCAAACCATTTCCATGAAGAACCTTTTTTTCTTGAATAATGAGCACAAAATAGACGACAACCTGTCATATTTCCATCTATTCTTTTACCTGAAGACTGTGCAGAGTTGAGTACAAATAAAGACCGATAGCCAGACAACAGAGATCACAGATCCACTTAAGGTGTTCGATTGTTGAGCCCATAAGCTACCGGAGAATTTTCCAATTGGTTTCAGTGTTCTACATAACAGCACTTTTGGTAAAATATTAGAAATACAGCTCACTTTGATTTCGGCTCGCCGGGCGATAGATTGCTGTCGAAGTCCACTACCCGTCGATTCCAGGTATTTGTTTTTCACCGCCTGTCTTGTTTATCCAACTGACTTTCCATTATTGAGCTCCATAAGGGTATATTTTGTTTAAAGATCCACGAAAACGCCATTCGCGCTACATGACTTTCGAAGCTATTGCAGGTTAACTTAATCATGCTACTGTGTCCACCAGAGAAATCTACACATTTCCACTACCCTCTCGATCCTAAGAAAATACGCGCAGAAGGCTCTATGCGCAAATACACCACTTAGCAGGGGACGGACAGGCAAGACTTTTATCCACACGGAAAAAAAAAAGAAAAAAGAAAACAAACAAGTGAAACGTATTTTCCGACTGGGGTTGCCATACTGGCAACCCAGTAAAAAGCCATTTCAGAGTCAACTGTCAATAGCCAGCTAAAAGGAATCACGCTAAAATTAGAAACGGTCATGAAACTTTCTTAGTTTACTGATGTTCTTTATTCATCTTTATCTCTGAAAATGAGATCATTCACATTTTGATGTATTTCACTGAAACACGCCGGCTTAGCTTGGAACAAGAATCGCCAAAATGTGACAATGCAAACCAAGAAAGGACAATGAAACTTCAAACAAGATCAGCTGCCACAAAATTACCTATAGGTGCTTTAAACCAACCTTCTGAAAACACAAGTTAGTGATATTTCTCCCTAGATTTACGAGAACTCAGTTTATAAGATAAGGGTCCCATTGTCATTGTCGAGGCAGATCGAAAAACAGTTGGGCAAACGGATTTAAAAAAAAGCGCTTGTTCGCTCGCACTTTAGAGCTAAACAAACAAATCAACTTTTTTACAAATACGCATCCGTAAAAATAGCAAACGGTTTAGTGCCCAAGGAAAGAATTTGTGGAGTAACTTCTTCCAGCAAGTTTGAGCTATTACTGGTATACTGTTTTGCTGTTGTCGTTCTCTTTCTCTCTCCTTTTGTTTCTGTTTCAGTTATGTGTCCTCCAGGCATCATGCAACCTTATCAGAGCTTCTAAACTATTCCAAAAATTTGAATACAGAGAAAAAAGCAGCTTCAAACAAATTAAAAATAAACACTCAGCTTTAAGTTTATATCCCTCCGATGCTTGACTTGAATAGACGCGTAGCCACCATTGTGGAGCACAGCTATCATGATATGCGAAGCTAGGTTGAAACCAGCAAAAAATGCAGAAAAAAAAAAAACATTTTCCAAACCCTTTTCCACCTGAACAAGAAACGCGTTGACCGTTAAGAGCTATAGTTGACGTAGTATGACCGTGTAGCCGCGTATAGCCATAGGAAGCGCGCGAAAAATGAAGCCTCGTTTATGTTTAAGTGAGTTAACGTTGGTTGAGCCTGCTATCCCATCGAAACCAGGGCCTGGTCAGCGGTCAACTACAAATAAAAAAGCTGCCCTTAATGAGCTCTCAACTTGAGCCCCGGGATATGGTCACGTGACGCTGGTCAGCATACCCCTTGATTTGACAGGTGTCAATTGACATCAACATGGATGTTCAGATGTATGCTGTAAACTTGCGTGATACTGGTGACATTCGCATACATGGAAGTGTAGACGTACGTATGTACGGACGATCGATGGCGTTATGGCTTTTAAACCAATTTTTTTTGCATCGATGAGTAACCATATATATTTTTCTTAACTTTCGTACTCCGCGCGTGGAGCTCCACTATAAAGGAATTGTCAAAAAGCTGGTCCTGGAGAGGCCTTACTTTGATTGGAAGGATTCAAGTTATTAAATCCTTTGTCATCCGCAAAATACTTTATCGCATAGGTTTAGTATCGCGCAAAAAATCAGATTTTGTCAAAAAGGATCAACGAATTATTGGACTCCTTTTTTTGGAAAGGCAATGACAAAGTAAAGCGTGCAGCTTTGATAAATTCTATAGAATTAGAAGAAGGAGGCTTGAAAATGCCGGACATCGTTTCAATGATCTCAACTCAGAGAATATTGTGTATTAAAAAACACCTGGAAACCTATACAGCAGGCGGGAAATATTTCCTTCGGTTTAAGCAGAAGGACGTTGGAGACAAGTCTTTGTTTCATTATAATTTCGATTATAGGAAATTACCTGTTGCTGTTCCTGTGTTTTATAAAGAGTGTATTGAAACCTGATCCTTATTAAATGAAAACAATCCCAGTACAACTGAGGACATAGTGAATCAGATACTTTGGAACAACAAGTTCAACTGCATCGGCAGAAAGTCAGCATATAATCGAAATATTTGTAGTATTGGACTAAACAAGGATGGCGATCTTTACCACAGTGCAGGATTACTTCTGTTTAATAGGGAGCCTTTGAGATGTTGTTTATTTCCCAATGATAATCCTTTATAAATTAGCTTGTTGGACGCCATTCCTCTAGAATAGAGGTACTTGTTGAATAGCAGTAAATCACTTATAGCTCATCTCACCACTCCCTTTGAAACAAATTCTTTCTACGTATTTCACAGAAACGATAAAACTTTCCTTGATAAACGTCAGGCAAAATCACTTTATAGCATGTTTGTTTCTTAAGCGTGCAGTGCACCTACTGCTAGAAAGAAACATGAAGAAAGTTTCAACACTCTCGATTACGTTAAGCACTAAACCACGGGAATTTCAGTAGAAGATATTAAATAGAATCTTGTATACAATGAAATACTTTTTAAGTTTAAAATAATCGAATCTCCTCTATGTTATTTTTGTGAAGATGTTGTCGAATCCGAGATGTGCATGTTTATTACATCTTGACAAATTATATAATCCTAGAAAGCAAATATTTTCTGTATACCCCTAAAATACGCAAATCACCTTGCTAATAGCAAAAATTAAGAATACTCACAACATAGAACGCTCTATCGCGAGAGAAAATAGTAAACTAAAATATCATTATGAAAAGTGGGAACCCTTACGCCCACTTATACTTCCTTGAAGTTTGTTGTTCTTTTTCTGCCATTTATCCGTTATATCGTTTGTAACATATATTAATTCCCTTGGCATTTGTAACCTTGCAGTTTTGTAACTTTTTCTTTTGTTTTGCAACTGTTTATAGTGTATATTTCTTTCTTTTTGTTTTAACCTAACACTTGTATTGTATTGTATCTTATTTCGTTGTATGAAGCCCACAAAAATAAATAAAATACAAAAGAAAAATGAGGCTTGGAGGATAGATAGTACAACCAAAAATAAATTCCCTTTGAGATCCGCAACGGGAAACGTTGTACGTCATGATTGCCAAATAGTAAGCATCTCAGATCCGCCATCTTGGGTTTCTGGATTTTCTCGCCAGAAACTTCACGAACGCGTCAAAATTGAACAAAAAATAATCAAAACCAAAAAAGGAATACTGACTTGGGCTATAGAAATAAACTTGTAAGTAATAAAAGTATTTTTTTCTTCATTTTTATGAAATGATTTTACATTTTCTTGTAAAAAAGCTTTAAAATGCAATTCTATGTATGGCATTCTTTTCCAAATTGAAGCTTAATTATTTCTGAAAAATGAATGGTTACCACCAATTTTCTTTTTGGATCCCATGAGCACCTGCAAAGTTCTGTTTTTTTTTTTTCGCAGAGTTTTGAACCGCGCAAAACTATTAATATGCACCACCCACAGGAAATCTGAGTATCTCGAGATACGCACAGCGTATGCGCAATAACAAATGTAGGCACCGCCTTTAATGTTGAAGGTCACAATAAAAGAAATCACCCTTGGTACAACAACAGCGAATGCAAACAGAACAATACACCCGGCAAAACTTGAAGCATCTTGATACAGCTAAATGGCCATTTACGCAGGAAAATACGTGCAACAAACCTGTGACTAGATGATGTCTCACCTGAAGATATTTCTCCCTAAAAAGCATCTCCACGACCACACGCTTTCTGTTGTTGAGTCCAGCGTGATGATAGCTGATTCCTCGCTTCAAAGCACGCTTGAAGATATCTTTATCCTTAATCATCGAAATGCGATTCAAAATCTTCTGCAACTTCTACAAAAAGAAACATCCAATCTATTTGCTGACATTTCTTGTCTCATGTAAGTAGCTGAATTAATGAATAATACAATTTCGGCGGTTTGTTTGCATTAGCAGCTATCGGATATCAGCCACTGTACCATGCCTGAGATATAGGAGCTATTGAATCTTTCATGCCAGCAGTTTTTTGGATGTTTTTTTAATGAAACAATGAGTCCATTCACATTTGTTGAATGTGGGTTTAAAGAATGTGGAAGACTGCGAAGTGGGTTGAAGCAACGAAGCGCGGCCAAGTCTTTTGAAGCAAAGTTCCCCTGGAAGGTCTGGACTACCTATTCCTGTTAGATCGCACGAGAGCTGAGTCAACGCGGTAGTTGATTGCACAAGCCATTGTGCTAGTCGTCAACTTTCATGTAACGAGCCCTTGCTTGGTCAGTTTAAACTGATATATTAAAAAAAAAAAATCTACTTAGAAACATTCAGATGTATAAGGAATTAACCTACTTTTTTTTAAATCGGCAACGAAATAAAAATGAGCGCTAACACCATAAAATGTTGATGAGCTGTTGGAGATGCCCAATATCTCAAAGGTGAGCTACCTGAGAATCCATTGTGTGATAAAGCTGGGACAATAGCCCTTTTCACGGTTAGTTTTTCTCATTTGAATTACAATGTAATTTAACGTGGGTGCGAGGCAATTTCGGGTTAAACTACAAAACAGCCCGAAATTGCCTCACATACATCTTAGATTACATTGTAATGCAAATGAGAAAAACTAACCGTGAAAAGGCCTATTGATGACAAATTAGCTAGCACTTAGTTTTTACTAAAGGAGCCAATACCGTGGTATCTTGAGAAACAAATAAACAACTGAAATAATTAAGTCAATTACTATACAGTGCCTCTTTCGAACCTCTTTACCGATGGCATAGACAGACGACAATGTGCATTCTTTCAAAGGCTCATCTAAGTCTGAAAACTCCGGTTGCTCATCTTGAGCTTCCTCCAGCTTTTCTCTTTTAGTGCTAGATCTGCGAGTGCAAAAAAGGTAGAAGACAGCCATCGTAAAGATAGATTTTCTGCAGCAGTAGATATTGCAAAGTGACTTCCTAACAAAGCCCATAAGCTAATAAAATGCACGATAAGTTAATCATTTCAAAACAACTGCATCGTTTTCTAAATGCCTTTTAGATTTTTCTTTTTCTGTTTTATCTCGGTTCCTTTTCTCCTTCTTTTCCACTTGTAGGCGTTTCCTTTCATCAAGCTTTCTTGTGATTGCTCTTATGTCTTCTTCTTTCTTTTCAAATTTCCGAACGAGTTTCTGTGCCAG
>NC_090875.1:10480560-10483060 GCF_036669935.1 Montipora foliosa | reverse complement strand
GAGCTCCATAAGGGTATATTTGATTTAAGGATCCACTAAAACGCCATTCGCGTTACATGACTTTCGACGTCATTGCAGGCTAAGTTAATGAGTCTCCTGTGTCCACCAGAGAAATCTACGCATTTCCACTACCCTCTCGATCCTAAGGAAATACGCGCACAAGGCTCTATGCACAAAGACACCACTTACCAGGGGAGTGACAGGCAAGACTTTTACCGACGCGGAAAAAAAAAATAAAACGGAAAGTCTACCCATTTTCCGACTGGGATTGCCATACGGCAACCCACTAATAAAGTTCACCTAAAGGAGATCTTCACGCATTTATGTTATCCAGAGCACCTCATACAAAACACCATCAGGGTTTACATTGAAATGAAAGTGACGGGGAGCACACGCCCCCCGCAACAAGCGGGTGAAATTCCCTTTAGAATACCCTTGCCCTTCAAAGATCAGAGATCAGCAAACAAACTACACGAGCAGCTAAGTTATCTTAGCCAAAAGATAAATACCGAAGTGCATCCTGTCTTTACAAGCCGCAAGATCAAAGATGAGCTTAAAGCTAAGAACCTAAACCTCCAATTGTCAACCAGCAAAACGTTATATATTCCTTTCAGTGTGATCTGTGTGATGCAGATTATGTCGGCTTTACAAGCCGACACTTATATCAACGTGTCGAGGAGCATAGCATAAACAATCGGTAATCGGCAATCATGTGAGAGAACAACATGGAATCGAGCCATGTGAAATCGCCAAGAACTTTAGGGTCCTGAGGAAGTGCTCGAACAAGTTCGATTGTTTGATTTTTGAAATGTTTTTTATTCGGGACCTTAAGCCAAAATTAAATAAACAAAGTGATTCTATCCACGCAAAGCTGTTTGCTTAACACTTCCAATAGTTTTCATTCTTTTCACCTCTTATTTACACTTTATTTTCGCATTCTGTAAAATAAATAAATAATTAGCTTTTATCATCATTCCATTGTTTCAGAAATTGTATATATGCGGAAATTTTACTGATTCACGAACTCTAACTTGAAAATGACCGTTGAGTGGTCGAAACGTCGTTCTTAATTTTTATCGCTTGTTTTCATAGTAAGAACTTATTACTTCGAATTTTAAAACACATAATAGCTGTTGCGGCAATACTAGAAATGTTTTAATAATGGAGCTCCGCCCGCGGAGCACCATAGTTAAGAAAATATGGTAATCCATCGATGCGAGAAATTTTGCTTTTAGTGACTGTCAAAATAAGGCATTCGCTGGCCAGTATCATGCGACAGTAGGAAAAAAAAAAAAGCCGGAGAGCTCAGCATTTAGGCTTGGATAAATCTCTGTATTATACGATTTTGTGTCCACGAGTTCTTCAATTAAATTCAGCATTTTTTAGGGTTCAGTACTGATCTAGAGTATTTAGGGTTAAGCACTAATTTGAAAACGGTTAGCTTTCGTTTATCGTACATGTAATTCGCAACCATATAAATACAGGGAAAAAATGCAATAACTAGTCCTCATTGGTGCAATGGTGCAATGGTTACAGATAGAAAGAATAAAGTGAACGACTCAGGTTTCAGGAGTGCACTATTCTGAATTTTTATTCTCTTACTTCTTTTAAGTTTAAAATAAGCTTTATTTCATGCAATTTTAACGGAAATATAGGAGGAAGTGTTAACCCACTCTCATTTCATTTCAAACAGAGTACCAGCTATAACGGACTCCAAGAAAGGAAACATTCTTGAAATATCCAACAAGGCAGCACGGAGCAACCAGAAAGTCATACGACTCCACCAGAATGGAAAAACGTTATCCTTCGTCGAACACAATCAATCATAAATAAACGTTCAAACGAATAAAAGTTAATGAATAAATAAACAAGTAAACATATAATAATAAAGCTAGTTGACCTTCTGCAACGTGTTTTCCTCATCTGCCCATGACTTTAACTCCTTCTTCAGCTCCTCCTCGTACTGCCTGGCATGCCTCTTGCCAATAAATATATTTTCTTGAAAATATTTCTCTGGAGAAAGTCCCTAGAAAGAAAAAAAAATTAGCTGGGTGACGATGCACTAAGAGTTTGACTTAAAGTGTTATCTGCATTTCGAAAGGGGCTGCTGAGGTCAGTTTATGATATAATAATATTAAAAGAAAAAAGAAAAAAGAAAAAAGAACAAAAAAAATACAATATGCCTCGAATAACAAAATCTCAAGTTACTGAGCGAACTTGAAACGATTTTAGAACCGATCGATGGAAAAAATGAAGATATTCATTTACTTTCACTTAAATCCAAGCTTGAACAATCGGCATAGTATAGCCCTTCTCAATTGTACATTAATCATTATTAGGGGATAATAATCATTCAAATTGTCACTTGACTTTTAAATAGCTTAGTTACTGTGTCAAAAATGGCAAAACAGTTGTAGATTTCTGCCCTTCCTGTGGGCAAACCAGTCAACTTGAGAAAACTAACAGATTGTTCCTTTCAGTGCTCTGCAAGTCGTCAACC
>NC_090875.1:10458060-10478060 GCF_036669935.1 Montipora foliosa | reverse complement strand
TAAAATGATGTTGATGATTATGAAACTTAACTTTAAAAAAAATAAATAAATAAAGTTTTAACATCGTGCTAAGACGGTAATCTCGTCTGACATAAATGCATTTCCTGTTCATTGTCCTGTCATTTCGACAAAATTACTCTGAGACCAAAAACCAAAACCCTGACTAGAGTAAGTTAGTAAAGAGTTAAAGCTTTTCTCTTTTCCACCATTTTTGCAACTACATTGAATATGTTTACCAATTTAAAAGAAAGTAAAATAATGATTTAAAAAGTCGTTGGATAAGAAAAAACTGTCTTAAATTTATTTTCTAAGAAGTTTACGTTTAATTAACCATCAAGAATAACAAAATGTTGTCAATATCATCACGACACCGTTATTAAAAAAAAAAAAAAAATGAGTTATTATATGCACGTAGCGTATAAAATATTTTCATGCGAATAAATAATAATGGGTAGTGTCCAGCATAAAATAATAGTTGATTAACTTAGGAGATTAAAACCTCTAAAATTAATGGTATACATAAGCCTTTTGCTAGAATGGAGTCCGATTGTGTGTGATTGTGTATATTAACTCAATTTATTTTTATTTGTCATTCGGTAATGTCAAAACGTCGTGCGTTCACAATATTTTTTACTCTTCAATTTATCTTTTACAATTAAATCGGGAGGGATATTATATCCTTTAAAAATTTCGGCAACTGCAGTCAATACGTTTTTTTTTTTTCATCTTCAAATTTGTATTTGCCATGTTTTTTTATTTTTATTTATTTTAGTTTTTCTTTTTTTGGTAGAATAGACCAGTTCACGCTCTTGAGTGCATCATGGTAATCAGGGCAACATGACGGGAAAAGCAAAGGTTTGTATTAAAATAAAAAAGAAGAATTAATTGTACATGACCCTACTTTTTTAGACTTTTGCCTTCATAAACAAAACAAATATTAAGTTTAACTTCACAACTGAGATGGTATCTGTTCTTTGGAATTCCTAAATATTCCTTTTCTATTTTTTGTCTCCATACATGCTTTGTAATTTTGTGCCTTTGCAATTACAGGAAATGTATGGCAGAAAGTTTGTGAACTAAAACGATTTGTACAATAGCCATTCCCTCCAACTTTATCCGGCCGCACCTTTGAGCGCATATCTTCTGTTTTGGAAAAAAAAAAACCCAAAAGAGTATATCGTGAATACTTTTCATCGTTTTGAACTTCCATACAAACCTTTGAATTTCTCTCTATCTTGCTCGGATTACCCATGATTCACTCAAGAGCGTGAACTCGTCTATGATGTTTCAGTTTCTCATGTTGTACGGATTTCTTTTTGGGCACAGATTACATTGATTTCCATACTGATGTTCCAAAGGATGGCTAAAAATACCATTGCTTTCGGTTCGGATTCACTCAATCCCATCTCGGAAGCGAAATTAAGGGTGAGAACTTTATCAGAATATGAATGTATAGAGTAATGTACGAGGCGGCCATGTTGGAGGAGCCAAAACAATAGGCCATTCCCGAGTTCATGTCTGCCTCCTCTTCAAAGCGAGTCTAAGTGCGAAGTTTTTGTAATGGGAATTGGTTCTACTTTACATATGAAAGAAAACTAATTATCATAAGGAAAACTTCGCACTTAGACTCGCTTTGAAGAGGAGGCAGACATGAACTCAGAAATGGCCTATTAAAGATATTTGCATATAGATAACATTTATTTCCCAAAGGAATATCATTCTTCTCTTTCACTCATCCAATATGGCCGCCGTGCACATACTCAATGGAAAGTGGGAAACCCAAACCTGTTTGGTTGCTAGTTGAGCGCATGGATGCAGGCTGACAAAGTTTTCGGTGCTAGAGACATCGTTACCCTTGCACTTCCTTGTCTCTTTAGAAATTTCCTCATCATTTGGAGCACCTCGCTTGGGAAGGTAAATGCTTTTTTCCAAATCCGAGTACCGTTCCTCGCAGGTAACTTGACAATGGTAAGAAACAAAAGTAATGAGTTCTCGCCTTGTGAAAACTAGAAATTAACACAAAGTATTGCTCTTAAAATAACAACTTCTTATATACCTAGCCTGACTCTGTACGATTTCCTCAGTTTTCCCTCGTCTTGCCCATCTTGCTTTTGACGAAAGTCCTGGGCAGCTTGCAACCATCTACAAGTTTGTTAAAATGATTGTCTAAGATCTTTCTCCAAAAAGGATAGGGGATACGTGTGAGGTCAGGATAAAAAATAACATTAACAATATGAAGTATCGCACACCTGCATGTTACTCCAGCATGTAACTTTGGGATCGCTATAAAAAATTACCACTTAATATCGAAACAGGAGAGAGATCTCGAAAGGATTGTAGTATTCAACTTGACCAGAGAGTGTAACAGCGAAAATATCTGATGTTTTTGTGCAACACCTGCAACATGTCCTTGCATTTTAAATTTTTTTACATTGTTCCATACTTTGACAGTGTTCATAAGGTGTACAAAACGTACAAAGTTTAGACAGTTCAGAGTTCCTTATTTTTCCGTAGGATTTTTAAGACTCGTACGCCTCGATTGAACAGCCGCCATCTTGGTTTGTTTGAGCGTGTGCAACCTGGGCTGAGTATCTAAACTACCGAGGGGAGCCTAGTCAGGTTACATTAAGGAGCGTGAAGAAAAGGCTTTTTTCCTGAATCCTACCCACGGGTTATTTTAGGCACTCTCCCAACAAGAGTTGAGTTCAATGCTACTTATTACTCATTTTAAGATGGAGCTTAAAACAAGCTAACCAGGCATTATGCAAGACGTGTATCAAATGTGAAAATTAGCGACCCAGAATTTTAGTTAAATTTGTCCCAACGCTTTTCCTCATCCCAATGTTGACAAAAAAGTGTTGCAAAACCAACAACAGTTTGAAGGGAAGGGAGAGGAATACATACATAAGTGTACATGTATTCGCATTTTTTGGTAACTGTAACTAGTAGTCACAAGAAGTATGATAGGTTTTCACGAGCCTCCCTCTACCCAGTCTCCCTGGAAACCAAGTGTTTTCTGAGTCACAGCTCCAGGGCATGTTTAATTCAACCAGTAAAATAATCAAATGATGACGTCTGCAACGTCTTACTCTAGTAGATCACTTGGGTTTCCAATGGTAGCTGAAAGCGCCAGAAAGGGGCAACGAATCAAGAGAAGAAGGTGCTCCCACACTTCAGCTCCGATCTCCTGGCCGAGACAATGAACCTGTAAAAGATAAACGGCATTGCTAAAACTGGCTTATTGGATAATGTAGTTTCAGGGTCTTGGCCCCAGTTGTTCGAAGAGCGGATAATTTTATCCAATGGATAGGTCACTATCCAACAGGCAAATGCGCGCAATGTTATCCTGATAGTCCTGTGATTTGTGAATAGAACGGAACCATGTGCCAAATTTAAGTATGTGATTGTGTGGAAAACTGCATTGGATGTAAAGCATTTGCTCCTCTGGATAGCGACTTATACAGTGGATAAAATTATCCGCTCTTTGAACAACTGAGGCCTCACTGGTTTGGTGGCCAAGGCTAGGTCTATGATCTACTATACCGCGTCCGACGAATGGGGTAAGTGCACACTTAGAGCGGAGGGGTTGGCGCAGTGGTAAGATCTCTGCCTTTCACCTCTAAGGTCCCGGGTTCCATTCCCGGTTCTGCCGAGACTGGAATATTTGGCGACCTTCTTTCCCGCTGAAGTTCACTCAGCTTTCCATCCTTCCGAGGTCGGTGAAATGAGTACCAGCATGCATGGACTGCTTAGAAACGGCTGCAATTTGCGCCTGTAAATGCTTCCAGTCCGCTGGGGGTAAATTGATCATTGTAAAGCGCCCTTGAGACGTTAGTGATAAGGGCGCTATGTAAATGCACCACTTTACTTTACTTTACTTTACACCTAACGGCGAGAAAAGATAATATCGCTAAACCAGTGAAACTTGGCCAAGTGAAGAAATGAAGGCAAAAAGGAAAAAAAATTATTCGGCCGCTCCTGTTTGTTGAAATTGAAAATTGAACACCATCTTGGAACACCGAGAGTACCTGGAGATGAATTATCCATGATCATGGCTTTCATGTGACTTCTCTGGTTTTCCAGATTTTTCTGGACACCATGGTGAAAGAAAGGAAGGCGAATCTGTCTTGTCTTTTTGTAAATATGGACCATCACTTTTTCTGTATTTGCTGTAGTGTTCAGAAGTACAACATTGTTTCTATTTTTCTTTGTGTGTGTTTTTTTTTTGTTCGTGATTGCTTTTTGTATACTTCTTCGTATTCATGAATTTTCCACTCTATCATTGTGCACGCTTCATTGATTCGAAAGCTGGTAAATATTAAAAGAACTATTTACAAGGCTAAAAAATAGCAATATTGTTCATTATATTAATGTTTTGCTCAATTTTAGCTTCTTGTTCAGTACAGTAAGCATCGGGAAGGTTTCCTGTTACACGAAAAATTCCATCACCTGTTAAATGTGAATGTAATGAAAAACAGGTTACTCCAGGACAGGAATGTGATATTTAGAAGGTGCCTAGGGGTAAGGAATTTGACGGTCTGAGGTCCTCGGGGGTGGGAAATTTGGCGTTAGCTTCCATCAAAGTGTCAAATTCCCAGAAATCGACCAGTTGTCATACTGCAACACTTAAAATATCATTACCATGTTCAGTCATATCTGATTCTTGTAATACAGAGTCCACTTGACCGATGTTCCTTCCTCTATTTCACACCAATCATCCACAAACCCTTCAACGTTTATACAAACGTTGGCCGTGTAGCACTTATATTTTAAACAGAGTTAACTGAATAGAGTGTAATGTGAAGTGCTCGATTTCTATCCCATATGAACCATGTGAGCGATAGCCCTACTGATGAAAATGGGCCCACACAAGGACAAAGAAAAACTCTGACCAGGGTGGGAAATGAAAAGTGATATTTCCCACCCTGGTCAAAGTTTTTCTGTGTCCTTGTGTGGGCCCATTTTCATCAGTAGGGCTATCGCTCACATGGTTCATATGGGATAGAAATCGAGCACTTCACATTACACTCTATTCAGTTAATTCTTTCTAACAGCCTTAGTCTTATTATACAGTCTCACTAGTTTCATCGGTGGAACTCTCGAACTTTCAAAGAACAAAGCTAAATTCATTCCGTTGGAAACATACGCAACGCGCCCTCTTCTTCTCACCAACGACTCGTTTCACCAAAGGTCAGTTCAAAGACATCTCGGGTAAGTTCACCAACGTCTCATTGACCGTAAAAGCGTCCTCACTATTATCACTTTGGCTGTGGGTCAAACCTCAGAACTAAACGTCAATGGCGGATCGAGTCTCAACAATTAAAAGAACATGCAAATTTAGCCTCATTATTCTTCGGTTCGTCCGGAAAATCTGCGGTAGGTTTCACGAAGAACATAATTATTAATTTAAGAAACTTTCACGAGTAAAGTAAAACTAGTTCACAAAAGGAACGTACAATTTAAGAGCAAAAGTAGCTTAAGCTTACAATTTTTTTTTTTGAGAATTCAAAAGCACTCACCGTATAATTTGTCGATGGAGGGTGAGGTGATCACAATGTACAACCCGAATGAAAAGTGTTAGAACATATTTGCGAACTTTGAACTAACGACCATGATAGCATGGTACTGTATTAAAGCAAGTCCATAACTCCCGGTTCCCCCAACCTCACTTTTTACCATAAAAACGTTGGTAAAGCCAATGTGGAAACACTTCTCTGCACTCCTCATACTACAGTATACTTGCACCATTCCTTTTCTTTTCTTCAGAACATCACTTATACTCGCGTCATTCCTTTTCATATTTTCCAAACATCAAACGATGATTTATTTTGCAAACAGGAACGGCTCAACGCTCTTTTCCCCTCATCGCGATACTCGTTCCTGGGCATGCGCGCATCCACGCGTAACTAGATCATTATATAATGTGATTCGCTTACGCGCCTCATTGGCTATCTATCACCACATATCCAACGCGCGTTTGTGGAATAATTGTTAAATATTACCTAAAATGCCTGGAAAACTACATTTGCGTCAGAAAAGGAAAGCCAAAGAGCCAGGAAGCTCAGTTTTCTCATCACGTGCGTCCTCGGTAAAAAAAAAAATATATATATATAGACTCATCTGAAATGCTTGGTTCCGGAAAAGAAAGGTAACCAGGCTTTCATGGCAAGAATGGTAAAAAAAGCAAATCATCTGATAGTTCAAAATCAAGTCAGTTCATTACCTCGTCAAAAATGACATATTTGATGTTTTTAGTCCACTCCTGCCTTCGAGGCGAGAGAAAAAATATCTCCAAACACTGAGGGACTGTAATAAGAATCTGAAACACAAAACGACCAAAGTCAACCATAATCCCTGTTGAACGTGATAGTTTTACGTGTGTTACTAGTAACAACAAGAAGAATCTTTCATTCAGGATATCCAAGAAGGGAAGTTAAAGAGAGACTGGTCCGCAGATAGCGAAAGCTAATCTAGGAGGGCCAGATTTACACCTATTAAAGGAGAAAATAAAACAGTTAAGAATTAACAGCTGCCAAAACGGAGCTATGAAGTAAAACGTAAATTTACAAGAGAAAAATTATTAAAGTGGCATAAAAGACAAGTGGATAAAGGTATGTTACATGAATAAAAATATCATCGAGTCAAATGTATTCTTCATTGCTACCTCGAAGACGACAAATTATTTGTTCATGGAATAAATATAGCACAAGACACTGCTAAAGGGCTATTGGTATATTACAGTCGGTTAGTCATGTAAATGGGTTATTTTGGTTAAATACAGTGGTTCAAGTAAATAAATCGAACTAGCTCAGAAGCTTTTTAAGGACGATGGCCAACGTAACCGATGATAGAAGAGGAAGACGGAATCCAGAGAGGGTATAGCTACAACAACAACAACCACGCTTCATGGTTACCTGAGAGTTCAAAGTGTTGTATTGATAATCTCTTGTGAAAACACCATAAACTGATCTTCCTTCTGGAAGCTGTTTGTTACAAAATTGGGCATAAATCGTCGCAGCAACTTGATTTACCAGAGCCTTAAAAGAAGCAAAGCTGAATTAAAAGGAGATTCGCTTTCATCCTCATTTCAAATAATCTCCACTCCGTGCCAATTCTGACTGGTGTTTGGAAAATGAGAGCAAAAAAAAAAAAAACAAGCAAGCACGGCCCTGTATAAGGCAAGGGATTTTATGTCTTAAATCGCACTTTTTCTGTTTGGCTGAGAGATTTTTTTGGATGTATCAAGAATCTTTACTAGTGGGCTCAAGGAAAATACCAACGTTAGAAGGGCGTCATTGACCGCAAAATGGATTAATACTACCTCCAGGACGCTGCCGCTCAGGTGTCCTGGACCCCCGGTACAAATCCGCTAGCGGTTTTGGACCCCCCGTTTCAGTTTATTTAACTGTTTATCGAGGCAGAGTTAGATTTTGGATTGGCGAAACTGACCGATGCCATAAGGCATAAATCTTTGAGAAAGGACTTAGATCAGTTAATTATTCGGTAAAGCTTGGTTAAATTATTCGCGGCCGCATTTCGTAAAGTAGATGCAAATTTAAACTCCTTTCTGTCAGTGACAGAAGCTTTAATTCGTTATTTTAAAATCTTACACTAGGAACTCGTTCAATTCTCGTGTTAATTTTTCTAATAAGGAGAAAAAGGAAAGTCACACTTAAGCTTCAGTTAAAGTTGTTTAAAGCATGAGCTGTAGCAATTTCGTAAAGCTTTGTTTATTCTCTTTTGAACGGGTTGCGCTTTCACAAAGGAGGTGCCTCTTTTTGAGGTAGCACCACTTGGTTGGGAAACGCATGGTGAGAATATTATTTGATTACAAGGACAAACTTTTCCAGTCATGAATTCTTGTATTTATTTTCAATATGGAGAAATCGAGCAAAGTAAACGTTTTTTATTTATTTTATTTTTATTTTTAGTTTTTACAACTAAAAACAATTTACAATTTGTTTACAAAGGAATTTTATTACCTTAATCAAAAGAACGCTTATTTTCTGGGGTGCACAAATCCGCGAAAGGAGGTCCATATCCGCTAACGGATATGGAAAGAGGGGTCCACAACTGCTGTGACACCGGGAACAAATGAACCCTGAACATTTCCAGCAATCTTCCAGGAGAGTTGTCACCCGAACGGACGTTAACCACCGGGAGACACATAAAAAAAAAAAAAAACGCAGTCCGTAATGGAATCAACAGCTTGTATGATCAATCAATTTCAACTTCTCAAAGTGCAATTATTTGCGATTGGATATCAGGACAGGATCAAGAAATAACAGCAACAGAAACCGAACGAACAGAAATAACAGTCAGTGTTGTTCAACATTTGATGTCCAACAATGTGAACGTTAGAACAACTAAGATTACATACTTTAAGCTTGATGAATGAATGAGAATGGTGCATTATTGAGTAGGTGACACTGGCAGACTCGGAAAAAGGAAATCGGAGTCCTCCTAGTTCTTTGCCCGAAACAGAATTTATAGCAACTAGTAATTGGAAAGTCCTTAAGGTTCGATCCTCATAAGAGCACTCAGGTTTACCAGTGCCACTTACTGAATAATATACGATTCTCCGTGTGAAGGTTTAATCGAGATTAAAGCCTGGTTTTCACTAGCGACGCAAGCATAAGCACAAGCAACACACGCAAGCGTACTTACTTGTTGTTAATTGGTGTCTTTTCTTCTAACAAAAGGCTCTAATGAACAACAACCTACTGAGTTTGCGTATGCTTCTTATGCTCACGCTCGCGTCGCTAGTGAATCAGGCTTAAGTGTATGAATACATCTTAAACATCAGTAACAATAAAAACTGTTAAAAGTCTGAGCATGATACCTTGGTGGGTGAGACATAAACCACCACTCCTTCGTTGCTCTCTCTCAAGACTTTCTCCATGCAGTAATAAGAAGCATATGTTTTCCCTGATGAGGTGGGCGCCACGATTACTGCTGACTCGTTATTATCAACTGCATCAAGAAGCTCCCGCTGGAATGTTTTAACAAGGGAGACAACCGACATGCGATAAACAACACTAGCCAATATATTATGACATTTCCTACCCTTTTTAAGAGAGCGACTGGTCTTTTTGCGTCTATGTAAAGCCCGAATTAACCAAATCGAATTTAAAATATTATTTGCTATGGTTTCGCTGGTTTTACAGACTAGGACTCTCCTTTATTTCATTTACATTGAGTCTCATAACATAACAGATTCTACTAAGTGACTTCAAGCAGGTGTTGGATTTCAAACGCCTCAGGAAAAAATCTCCCTGTTGCTTCGACAGGATGTCAATGTAGATCTGCTGTGTAGATAATTGTACCAATAATGAATACTTTGCTCGGTCCTGACATTGACGTTAATATCTTGTTTTTTTTTTTCTCACTTAGTTTTATAGAACATTGTAAGAAAAAAACACTTACTCATCAAATGGCCAGTTGCCACTTAGGTTCCTAAAAGGTAAAGGTATGTGCACAGTTCTGAATGCTTGACAATGTTCAAACCGTGTTCTCATTAACATACCTGCCAAGTATCAGGAATAAAGTGGTCGACCCGAGGGTCGCGATCAGCTCGTTCCTCGCGTTTCAACAAATGACCCATGAACTCAAGTTGAAATCTCGCGCTTGTTGTGTGAACAGAGAGCTGTCGAGCCTACGATACAAAATCAGACCTTAATAGATTTGTGCACATCGCCAACTTTCCCTCACAGAAAGCCTATTATTGAAAATAATAGGCTCGCATTTCAACAAATGTCCCAGGAACTCAAGTTGAAATCTCGCGCTTATCGTGAACAGAGAGCTGTTGAGCCTACGATACAAAAATCAAACCTTAATAGATTTGTGTACAACGCCAACGTTTCCTTCACAGACGGCCTGTTATTGAACATTGACTCCTGTCTAGAGCAGATTCCTAATTTTATCGAATAGAATCACGACTTAAGGGCGTTTATAGGTAATTTACCTTATTTTCAGTGTCTGGCTTAAAATCATAAAATATGACTGCGATGTCATCAAACCCTAGCTTTTGCATGTATCCTGCCAGTTTCTTTTTGTCTTTGTTGGTAAGATGACTGCTGAATTGGCAGTACATTTTCCTTACACATTCCATAAGAAGTACTGGATATTCCATTTCGTTTGATTTGGGGTAACGAGAACCTACAAAAACGACACAATGTCAGAATTTAATGCCGCTATAAACAACATTTTTTATAAGTACTTTCACAAGGTAAACAACAGATTGCAACCTGGTTTTGACCAGTACAAGCTGACGTATGTGGAGGACGAACAAACAGTTTGCATTTCTTTAACCCAACTGTTTTTCTCATCTTCGAAACTTCCCAGAGCGTATTTGCTATCCCCAACGACTTTTTGTGCTTTTGAAAGATAGTTTTATGAAGGCGCCTACGTACGCAAGAGCAATTTCGGTCTACCCAAAGACTTCACAACAGGAGGTTTTCACATGACGCCATCGCCGCCATGTTGGTGGACGAAAACAAAAGATATCTCATTAGTTCTTTTGTTCGTCCACCAGAAGTCGTACATTTCTCCATTGTTATTGGTGTCTCTAGAGATTGGTTGAAAACGTCCAATAACCTAACTAAGAAAGTCCTTAGTCCCCGGGAAAGAAAGATTCCATACGAAATATGCCGCATGCACTAGTGCGTTCCATAGGACAGCTCAGTGTTAGAAAGCTTGGTGGCCAATCAATTACCCTCTGATTTATCTGTAACGTGAATTGACGAGGAAAATGATAATTGAACTAACTAAAAATTAAAATTACCTATCCGCCCCGGCAGAATACTGAAAACAGTTTTCAAAAAGGCCAGTTGATACATTTTTGGTAGATAAGGCCATTTCACACTTTGTCCAGATGATGTAAAAATTTCGTGATTAATACTTTTGGACTTGGGAACATTAACACTGAAGGGTGGACGGAGGTTTAAATTAAAGGTAATGGTTCATCTTTACAACAGGGATGGCGTTAAGCTGTGTCAAGGCTTAGTGGACAGACATTGTTGCAAAATGCCTTAAATTAAAGTAAGCCAAAATTGCAACTTGATTGAATTAACGGTAAAAAATGACATTGTTTTATACCTAGACTTTCGCTCAACAAAACGAGCACTGTGATTGGTTGATTCTTGGTCACGTGGCCCTGATCAAATTCAAATGTATCCCGACCGGGGTACAATTCCGCAGTTGTTGCCCGCGCCTGGTGTTTTGCCGCGATTGTTGCAGGAAAAGTCTAAATGTATAACAAATCACTTAACGTCTGATCCTGCAGGAAGCAAGTTAGTTTTGTTTCCCCTCGAGTCCTGATGTTTCCCACGAGGACTCTCTATTGTTCTGTACACCAACATGGCTGCTGTGATGTCAGGTGAAAACCATCTATAGAGGAGGAAACTGTACATTCAAAGGTGGAAAGGACAGTGGAGAGAAAATGATGGCGTTACAGTGATGCCACAAAGTAAGAAAAGATGTTAGTAACTGTCCTTTCATTACAGTCTACCCTACGCACAGCAATAATTAAAAAGACACTATGACAAAATTAATGGGAGTGTGACTGTGCTGGGCGCCTGAAGGACAGCAGAAACCGGGAATCATCAAAGTCTCGTTGCACTTAAATATGACAAACAACGAAAATATACAGACTAAATGTTATAGAAAAAGCCACTGGAAACGTAGTCCTCGATCGAAATTCGATGCATGACGTAACTCCAAAGATGAGAGTTTTAATATACTATGTAGGATCAAAGTTAGACTACAAGACGAACGACTGTCCGCAAGGCGAGAGAACTTCAAAACCCAAATCAATTGAATTATATGATAAAGGTACACGTTTGCATATACTCAGCAAAATTGCAGAAATTCTTGTGAACAAAAGACTTACTCTTATAGTACAAAGAGAGATCATGGACATGATGAATATGCTTGGAACCATAATGAAAGCACTTTCAAACTACACGTTGTTACGTTGGAAAGCATCTATTGTTTCTGTAAATAGATTTATCTATATGTAATAGTTTTGCTTTTCATTTGTGAATCTGTAACAAAATACAATGGAATAAATACAATTCAAATACAAAATAAGGACGTAAAAGTTGCCATTGCTCAAGGTAAGGGTGCATTTTGTTCTTATAATTTGTTTAACTAGGAGATCTTATCTTCGACCACAGTTTTTTAGTTTCGTGAGAGACATATTGCTTTTTGATGATAGGGGAATAGTGTTTGTTTATCTGTGAGAATAATGCGCTTCACGGGCTTGAAAGTTTCAACAATGTCCAAAAGACAGCAGTAATGGAAAATTGTTCACGATATAAATATTACCGCACTGCTGAAGCAAATCGGATTATTATTATTTTTTTTTTTGCCATGGCAAAAAGATGTTAGGGCGCTTCATTCTCCTTACTATAAAAAAGTGCAAAGAGTTGATTTAACGAACCCGAATTTAGTCAATTTTGTGAGTATATATAATTTTGTTTACACGGTTACATTGATTACTTTGGTATTTTGAAGGGAGAGTTCAGGTTTTACACCACCGATCATCGTGCCACAATTTAAAGCCAGAGAGATGAACCATAAACGTAGTGCGGTACATCATTAAATTTTCGTAAAACAAGAAACTGTACTAGTAAAGAAAAGAGGAAGAACGCGTCAGAGGGAATTTAACTTACGGGTGTCTTGCCAGGCATCCAAGCAAGTTTGTGCCTTTTTCATGAGCGCCTGGAAAGAGCAATCTGGAGATTTGCATTTGGTCAGAAATTCATCTACCAACTGCAAAGCATTATTGTAACTGTCACTCCTCAGGCTTTTCTCGATATGTTTCCACTTCTCTTGGTCTTTTCCTTGCTCTTCCTCTGTGAGACATAATGCGAGCATAAGGAGTTTCAGTATCAATTTACACCATATTAATTGTTCCGAAAGCTGCACAAATGCCTATATGCTTTTTGCCATCGGATGATTATCATCATCATCATCATCATCATTGTTGTTATTTTAATTATCATTCATGTGTGTTTGCGAATCTGTTTTCAACTCACGAAGTGCAAAATTTGATTTAAGATTCCTAGTCTGCGGACGTGTTGCACATCAAATACAAAAGTATTTAATCACCCAAATACCAAAGTCATTAAAGTGACCTACGTTGCATTTCTCTTTTTAATTACTTTTTTTTTCTTTATTATTATTATTATTATTATTATTATTATTATTATTATTTTATTTATTTATTTATTTATTTATTTATTTATTTATCTATTTATTTATTCATTTATTTATTTTTTATTTTTTATTTTTGCTTTGTTTATTTTATGAGCGGCTTATCAAGGAGGAATTAAAAACGTCTTGACAGGAGCTAACATTATCTTCTAACTGTGGAACTCGCTGCCATCAAGCACCAAAGTAACTGACTCATTTTCGTTTTTTTAGACCAGTTTAACCAATATTTATTTGTCAAAGCTAGAAACTTACAGTCCTCCAAGCTAAAGGATCACTGATATCTAAACTGTTACATATTTTATATACATATTTAGCTATATTTTAAATGCATGTTTCTGTAATTGGGGGTTAGATTGAAATTGGGACGAAAGTTCTTTATCCCCCGTCTCACCTCTTTGTCAATATCATATTTTTACTACTATTTTTCTTTCTTTTCTTATATTGTGATGTCGCTTGGTGACGAATTCATTAAACTAAACTAAACTGATACTAAACAAGTCACTCACCTCTGCGTTTCTGTTCATTCGCTTCAATGATTTGCTTCGCTTTCTGGCTCTGTAAAAATGGAAATGTTTAAAGGACTGCCTTATTTATTTATTTTTTTTTTTTCAGTTTTATTTTTGTTTTCACAAAGAAATGATTTATTCCTAATTTCAAGCAAGTTAAAAAGAGGCTTTCGAAAAGAGTGACGGTGGAAGTACTCAAAACTCGAGGGCACATTTACTTGTCTTACGCGCAGATACCATTTCCTTATAGAGTGTAATCATAATCGCGAATTTAATAAGACGCAGGTTAACGTTGCGCGGACGACAGTATGGTCACAACGTTTTTGATGAATTTTCAGTACAGCAAGCGAACATGCGTTGGTGTAGAAGGAATCTAAGACCAATGGCAACAATTTACACAAGTAAATGAAAAGCACGAAAATGAACGTCTGATTTAAAACTCATGGCTATACTACACACTAACCACTTTTCCTTCCTTTTTCTTGCCTTTCTTTTTCTGGGTGTTCGTATTTGTAACGATGATCGTTTTTGCAAGGCCAATATCACCAGAAAGTGAATCGCCATAAAGTCTGTGGTAGCGCGCGAATATCTGCTTTCCAATTAAACGTTTTTTTCTTAGTCGTGGATCGTCTGGAAGCTTTTCTGTGCATATATATGAAATAATACAAATAAAACTTGAGTTTTTAATAGATGTAGCACTGGTAGTGGGAGCGAGGCTTGAAGCATGGAGAGTTTTCCTCTGTTTGATGCAGGAATGAAAGAGGTAACAATGCTGTGCATACTTCCTTTTTTTCTTTCATTATATGATTTGCTGTCTCACATTCTTTTCAGTTCAGTACCTCTTACACGTTTCCAAAATAAAGGAGGACGATCTCCCTCTCCCCTTCTTGAAATTCATAATCATCTTTCCCTTGCCGCTGAAAGCCGTATTTTTTCTGTCAAAGAAAGTTGTATCAGGGGGAGAGGTTCCTAAACTGATGCACCACTATTAACAAAATTCCGTTGAAGTACTTTCAGTTTTTTTGCCTCTGTATCAACCTTACCACTAATAACAAGGCAGTGGGACTAAAAGAAAAACAATACATCGAAAGGGGTATAAGTCTCCATCTCCATTTCTTAACTGCTGTTATAGAAATTGAAAACATTTCTTTTGTCATCCTCACCTGTAATCGTTTTCTCTGTCCTATCATAATCATCAGAAAGTGGCTTGAGCGAATGCCAGTGGTAGAGTTCATCAAATTCCCGACCAATGTTAAACAATTCCTCTTCTACACTCTCCTCTCTGAAAGAAAATTTATAGTCACACAGAGTCACCGATTACTAGAGGTGGAAGTCGCCGTAATGCTTTTTGACGGACATTACTAAACAGCGAAAAGAAACACCAAAACACCATGTATGACCCCACCATACATTCAATACTAACCGACAAAGGTTGGATTTGAGATTAAATACAGTTTTAGACCTAATTAGGCCTAATACGTTATTGCTCCTAGGACATTGAGATTAAGATTAGGATTCAGATTAAGACTGAGATTAGGAGCAATAACTTTTTAGGCCTAGTTAGGCCTAAAACGATGTTTAATCTCAAATTCAACCTTTGTCGGTTAGTATTCAATGTATGGTGGGGTCATGGTTTTTTGGTGCTTCGTCTCGCTGTTCCGTTGTTTCGCTGTTTCGCTGTTTAGTGATGTCCGTCAAAAGGCATTACGGCGACTTCCACCTCTAATAATCGGTGCCTCTGTGTATGCAAAGCCATCACCTCTCCCTCGCAAATCTCATCCGTGGCTCTACGGCTTCGTTACTGTAACTTTGACCCCCAGATCGTACATAGTGGAGACGCCCACATGGTTAGCAAGACGAAACAGGGCACTTTCGTCCAGTAGCACCTCAATCACTGGATGCGCACATCCCCAAGTCGTTGATAAAACAACTCAACTCTGCTAAAAAGCTCTCCATCTCTTCAACTCAACAAACTCCACTTCCACCAGAGCAGCAACTAAACACCCGGGCTGATGAAGAACTAAAGGAAATTCCAGGAGAATTAATGCCAAAGGACAGCAATCAAACACGCAAGTTGAAGCAGCCAGTTGAAGGATATCTTGGGAATATCAAAACCAACAGCTGAGCTAACCACAGATATCCCTCCATGCTCTGCTGCCCTGGCTCCACCAAGTGACAGTCAAATCCTACCCAGAGTGCAAAACCACCGACAAGAACACGATCAGGCCGGATATCTAACCTGTCAATCGTCTGGACGTATGAACAATGATAAACCAGTGTTCCTTTAATTTTGAATTTGTTTGTTTCACAAGTTTAAGTGTTGCTGTCGACGCAACCATTGGTTTAGTTTCGGTGTTTAGTAATGTCGTTTTTTGACCTTGTTGCATTTCATGACAATGGAGTCGCGTTCTGATGGTGAGGTGTTGCCAGGGGTGTGGCGCCCTATGCTCCCTTGCGCTGGGCTCAGGTTGTGGTCTTCTTGTAATGTAATCCCATAGAGATTTTTTTTTCCCGACTTCTTCACGTGTAAGGAAAATTTCACCCTGTTCCAACAATGCTGGTGAATAATCCATGTTTTATAACCATGTCTCTACTATGGGCTTTATACTGTCCACATTTCCTATTCTCACTGTATCAAGAATTGAATTTCCGTATCTCGTACACTATAAAAAGGCTAAAGCAGACTTAGCAGTTAATTCAAGATCATGACGATGTTCTTAATCCCCAACATCGATTGGTAGCCTGGCTTTGTTTGTTTCTTTTTTTCTTTTTCACGACAAATTGAAAAACAAAACAAAACAAAACAGATAACTGTATACTTACACAGCCATGGCGTTAATATTTGACCGAATGTCCCCAGCGTACTCATTGACAAGAACATTATCTACACCAAGCAGCTTTTTGAGTTTCACACAAGACTCCCATTCAACGCCGTCTTCTAAAATACACACCAGTTATCAAGAAGAGTGGTAATCCAATTCAGTCTGGAAAGAAGGCGAGGGGTGGGGCAGTGGGTGCCCTTGCTAACTTAATATTTACTTCCACTGCTGACTTGATGTTCGTAACATTTACAGTAAGGACACTTGAACCGTGAACACTTGACATTTTTGTGAACATTGTTTTTTTCGACGACGAAGAAATAAAGGCTCCTCTTATGATGTATAGTGTTACATGTATAGCATTTTGTAAGTGTAAAAACATTAAATACTCTTGTCAAAAGGACGAGCCCACATTCTATAGTCACTAAAAAAATGTACAAAAAAATATCAAGTGTTCATGATTCTAGTGTCCTCACTGTAAAATAAAATAGTAATCACATCAAATTTTGTAGCTTTTCTTAAAATTGATCTTGAAACAACTTGGCATAATAAACGATACGTTACGTGACTTGATGTTTCCATGCAACAAGGTCTTGATATCCGATTTTAAAATGAGATTCGTATCATGATGCGAACATACATTCTTATTTATTGGTGTTGGACAATTCTAAAACGATGGTAGCCATAAAAAAACAAATGACGTGATTCTCACGTAGCTTGTAATTTTTCCACTTATGGAGCTGAAATGAAACTTTTTTTTTTTGGAACATACTACACATCCTCCAAGTAATTTAAGAAGGGACCGCAAGGCACAATTGCTATTTACAGGATCACACCCCAAAGCAAAATTTTTACATGCATGCATGCTTTCTATTACATCGCCCTAACAAATCACCCACCGTCTTCTTTCCTGGGGAAGCCTGCAACACACCCAGCAAAGATATGGGGGAAATAAGATTGTAACAGATCAGGGTGTCGGGTGGTGTTCACTGCAGCGACGATCTCAATCCAAGCACTCTTTGCTTCTTTGATCACATCCTCTGGCAAACTAAAGGCTGGATGAATGATCAGGAATATTGTATTTCAGTAAAGTAGAAAATAAAATTAACTTGTAGAATCCCAATAATGAAGTAAGAAATCATTCAAAACCTTCTATATCCATTAAACTTTGATCTCCGGCCAGTGAAAAGAGAGCATGGACAAGGCGTCCATCCATAATATCGGCTACTGAAGACATGTCTAAGGATACACTGGCTGCATCCTTCATAGCAGGGTAATCGTCGTGTATAACTTTTAATATCTTCCACAAGCATCTGTGTATCTGTTAATGAAAAAGCAAATGAATGATTTTTTTTAAAAATATACTCCCCTACACTGTTTTTATTTATTTTATTTTATTTGCAACTGTACTGTAAAGATTAATAACAACTATTACAATTATTAATTCACACCAAACTACACATTAACATACCTCTACTTACACACTGACTACTTAAGCCCGCCTCACACGGTGAGGAAAGAGCTGAGCAAACTGCCTCGCGAGGCGGATTGCTCAGCCGTTTTCTCACCGTGTGCGGGGAACTTTTGGTGAGAAATTGGCCTCGCGAGGCCCTGAGGAAAAAATCAAACATGTTTGATATCTTTCGCCTCGCGAGGCAAATTCCTCATTGTGTGCGGCCATCGTGAGAATCGAGTTCAGTTTGGTCAATGAAGCATCCAATAAAAATACATGGCATTCTCACGAGACTTCAGTGACGTCAGAATTTCTTCCTCCGACACCATCCTGAACCGCAGGAGTCACGTGAGTATGCCGTGTATTTTTATTGGCTGCTTGATTAAACCAAGCTCAGCTCGATTCTCACGATGGCGGCACACATTGAGGAATTTGTCTGGCGAGGCCAAAAATATCAAACATGTTTGATTTCATCCTCACGGCCTCGCGAGGCGAATTTCTCACCACAATTTCCCCGCACACGTGAGGAAACGGCTGAGCAAACCGCCTCGCGAGGCAGTTTGCTCAGCTCTTTCCTCAAGTGTGCGGTGGGATTTAAGGTTACAAAGAGTAGTTTCAGTTTACAAACACATTGTTGTTCTCAAACACTGATTGGGAGTTTTGATTATCTATACAAGGTAGATAGTTATGTCATTTGTATTGCCTTAATAATAATAATAATAATAATAATAATAATAATAATAATAATAATAATAATAATAATAACAATAATAATAATAATAATAATAATAATAATAATAAAGAATGGACACTGTGGTAGAACAGGTTGGTGCCTTAACCTACCACGGGAATATGGACGCTCCCGCCCACCAGAGTCTTGGGTGGCACCTTTAGCAAGTGCCAACAACCCAAAAGCCACCCGTGTTAGAGCTACAACAACCTGATTTGATGAGAGAATCTCAAATATTGAATTTCACACTAACGAAGTCAACGGGACTGTAGCTTGTAGTGAAGGTGTCGCGTCCGGCAGGTGTCCTGTGGATCAGAAGTGCAGGCCCGGTCGTCATCCTGCTACTGCTGAACAACGACAGCACAGATTAGGATGGTCAAAGGAGGATAACAAACGGTGGTTTGAATGTTACATCAGGAGTGAACCAGAGAGGCGAGAGTACAGAAAAAGATTGCTAGACCTGTGGAAAGCCAGTAACATCAACAACGAACTAACAGAAGTCACCGAGCAGAGATTGGCTGATCAAGTACGCCAGATTAAGAACAATAAGTGGCTAGAGACTATGGAGCAAGAAAAAATAACCACACGAGTAAGACATGAACATCAGGAGATTGAAACGACAGAGCTCCATGTCACACATACACCAGACTATAAATATCAGAAGACTGAAACTACGGAGCTTCTTACCACAGATGCACCAGACCATGCAGCAACTTCTGATACCCTAGAAGAACACCAACCTGAGGAGGAACCCATAGTTTTCACTGCTGAAGTATTACAAGAAGAGATCAGCCCAGAACTGGAAGGCTCTTTGCGACAGGATCCGAGAAATTATACAACTAGAACAGTTAATAGGATTACCATCACTGAAGGAGTTTGCCTTTTGGTCGAGGGTCGAGGGTAACTAGTCGAGGGTAAATGGTCGAGGGTCGAGGGTAAATGGTCGAGGGTCGAAAAATTATTCAAAATTATTTCAAATTATTTCTTAACTTCGTCAGCTCAAAAGTTCACAGGCTCGTGTTTACTGCAGTTTCCGGTGCCTGTTGTTGCCGCATTTGGGTCGTGCTGAGCATCAGAATCTGGCCCTTTCTATTTTTACGGTTAAATTATTTTTTTTCCGGACCGCGAATTCAAATTAAAGCAGAAGATAACGCGTACGCTGAAGATGCTGTTACGTATCGTTGTCACACTCAAGTTTTAAAACAATATTGTTTATTCAGAGCAGAAACCCAGCGGGATTTTTTGTCTAACGATTCACTCGCTTATGAAAATAT
>NC_090875.1:10443060-10455560 GCF_036669935.1 Montipora foliosa | reverse complement strand
GTGTGGGCCAGACATATCAACAACAAAAACTCGACCCTTCCATGCAAAATCTTCTCTGCTGGATGGAGAACGAAATGACAGCACGCCTACGTTCTGGAGCTACAATACGGAAAACCGGTACAACGTCTCGTCCAGCGGTACATCTCATCAGCTCCAACGACCCTTTTGAGGAACGTAGACACGAAAGTGGCGTTACAAGCAAACTAGGTGATCGCAGAAGCAAGCAATGTTACGTCTGCAAAGGCGAGCACTATGTGGATCAATGTTAAGATTCTTACCCATTACACCAAGCGAGCGATGGAAAATTATTAAGGAGCAACGAGGATGTTTCTCGTGTTTAATGCGTGGAAAGGGACACAATAGTAATAATAATAATGTTTATTTCTTATATTGCGCAGTCTAACATGCGATAAAGATATGATCGAATGCGCATTACAAACATTAAAATCTTAAAGCAATAAATGGCTAATCCAAATAATGATAATAATAATAATAATAATAATAATAATAATAATTTACAATTTTCGGAAAACAATAAAAGTAAAATATAACTTAATAAAAGAACTAATAAAAAGCTAATTTAAAAAGATGTGTCTTTAGTAAAACTTTAAAAGTATTCAATGATTGACATTGTCTAATTTCTAGAGGGAGTCGGTTCCATACTTTGGGCGCGGCATTTTCAATCGCCCTATATCCAAGTGTCTTTTTTGTTCTATAGGTAATGTCCACCAGGAGTATGCCCCGGTATGATCTCAACTGATACCGCGAGCTCTCTTTGATCTTTATCAAGTAGAAAAGATATTGTGGTGCGACGCCGTAAAGACATGTGTGAACTAACATTGCTATCGTAAATTCTTTTTCTGTAGGTAACCGGAAGCCAGTGCGGGTTGATCAGGGATTGCGTGATATGATCATACCTGGATACAGCACATGCCAGCCGAGCTGCCTCGTTCTGCAGGCGTTGCAGCTTACCAAGATGAACAGCGGGCGTACCATATAGTAGACCGTTACAGTAGTCTAATCGTGACATGATAATAGCCTGTACAATGGACTTCCTATTGTAGAGTACTGTGTGGGAAGAAGTGTTCCAATGGCTCCGCATGCAAGAGGCGTACACGAGATACTCCATGAAGAAGGTTCAAGTACCCTGATTGTGGCCTTTATCCAAGACAGCAGCAGAACCATTTTGCCCGTGATATCTGGCTTTATGAAAGGAAAACAAGGCGATCTTATGTGTTCTACGATAGCGGAGCTCAAGTCAGTCTTATCCAAAGTGCACGGGCAGAGCAGCTAGGACTAGAGCACAAGCCTGTCAAGATTGTGATAACCAAAGTGGGCGGAGTTGAAGAAGAGCTCCACACGAAACTGTACAAGGTGCCATTGTATACCGACAGCGGGAAGTTAATTCAGACATTCAAGCCGTGGGAATCTCCCAGATATCCGAAGACTCCCCCAAATTAAACATAGATCACATATCAAGTGTCCTCGAAATACCCACAGACAAGCTTTACCGTAAAGGAGGTCCAATCGATCTTCTGACGGGAACTAATTACCCTGGGTTCCATGTCGAAAAAACGAAGGTCAAGATGGTCTCGTTGCCAGGAGAAGCCCTCTGGGGTGGGTCATCTTCGGCTCAGATTCAGATGATGCTCAGCCTGAAACCAAACAAGTCCTTCACGTCCGTCTAGCGGAGCCTGTCGACCACACTGAATCTATGGGTGTGTCCGTGTCACCATGCCACCGAAATATCCTTACAAGAACGCGCCGAGATGAAAATGATCGAGGAATCTTGTCAATTACAAGGAGACAAGTGGATAATGCAGTACTCGTGGAAAAGGGACCCAAGCTGTTTACCTAATAACTATGCACAAGTTCTACAGAAACTGGAACCTACAGAACGACGCCTCATGAAACAGCCGGATCATGCCAACAGCTACAACGCACAGATTAAAGAAATGAAGTTTTCAAGAAAGCTAACGGAGGACGAAAAGAAGGAATGGAAGGGACCAGTGCACTTTGTAGCCCACCACGCTGTTGTGCGCCCAGAAAAGAAGACTACACCGATCAGAATCGTGCTCAACAGCTCAGCTTCCTTTAAGGGCCACAGCCTGAACGACTATTGGTACAAGGGACCTGATCTATTGAACAATCTATTTGGTGTTGTTTTACGATTTAGAGAAAATGCAGTTGCCGTCTGTGGTTACATAACAAAAATGCACCACATGGTTGCCATCCCGCCAGTTGATCAACATGTCCACAGATTCCTATGGAGAAACTTCGAAACGGAACGTGAGCCGGACACTTACGTTAAGACCGTTCTCACATTTGGAGACCAGCCAGCACCAGCGATGGCCATCACAGCAATGCGCAAAACGGCAAAACTAAATCAAGAAGCAAAACCAAAGGCCGCCAAAGCCATCCTTAACAACGCTTATGTGGACGACATATGCGACTCGTCCGTCGATCCTAATGAAGCTAAAACGCTGATCGCTGACATTGACGAAGTACTCGCTACTGGTGGTTTTCAAGTCAAGAAGTGGACATCAAATGTAACCCTGGATTCTAAAGAATATTCTGCAAAAATCGTGCTTGGAGGCGAAACACATACAGAGAAAGTTTTAGGAACTGTCTGGCTTCCCAAAGGAGATAAATTTTCATTCAAGATCAGAATCGAAACACATGCAGAGAAAGTTTTAGGAACTGTCTGGCTTCCCAAAGGAGATAAATTTTCATTCAAGATCAGAATCGAAACACATGCAGAGAAAGTTTTAGGAACTGTCTGGCTTCCCAAAGGAGATAAATTTTCATTCAAGAACAGAATCGAATCAGCTGTAAAAAGGAAAATGCAACAGCGGGCCCTACGAAGCTAACGAAACGTCAAATTCTCAGCAAGTTGGCTGGAATTTTCGATCCGATTGGAGCGGGCGCCGCAGTCCTTATTAAACCAAAAATCGCTTGGCAACAACTTTGGCAGATTGCACTCAGTTGGGATGAAGAAGTGCCACCCAACGCGTGGGTCAAATGGATGACTTTGTTTGAAGAGAAGACCGCACTTAACGATGTTAAGTTTCACCTCTGCCTGACTCCGCCTGGCGCTAATGGTGACCAGTCCTTGGTTGTCTTTTGCGATGCCTCACGACTGGCATTCGGAGCATGTGCTTACGAAAGATGGAAACTCATTAATGGAAGGTTTGGTACAAGGTTTGTTGCCGCGAAAACAAGAGTAGCTCCCCTCAAGGAATTAACCATCCCTTGAATTACAAGCTGCTGTGCTCTGAAGTTGCCTTGGAAAGTCTATTCTAGAAGAATCGAGATTCAACTTTGAACGAGTACGCTAGTTATCAGATAGTCGCGTCGCCCTGGCTTGGATCAAGGGGAAAACACGCAGCTTTAATCCCTTCGTATCTTACCGTGCTGCTGAGATTCAATCTAACTCCTCGTCCGAAAATTGGTCACACTGCCCCACTTTACTAAACGTTGCCGAGGACTTGACCAAGGGTATTTTAACAGGCGAAGTACATGGAAGATGGTTTAATGACCCTGAGTTTTTACAGCTTCCCGAGGAGGTTTGGCCTATGGAACATGGCGTGCCCAACATGGCAGAAGTGAATAAGGAAAGAAGAAAGGTGCAAATCACATGTGTTGTTGCTGTCCGCCAGCCTGTCCTGAACTGCCGAGAGTTTTCAGCATAAAGGCGACTGCTAAGGGTGACTGCTTATGTGTTTCTCTTTTGTCACAACCTACGTCTCAAGTCAAGGCAAGAAACCAACGCCCAAGAAAAACGAGTCGGTCAATTCAGTGCAGAGGAAATTTAAGATTCGGAAGAATACTGGACAAAGCAAGCGCAGAGTAGCCTTTATAAGAGAATGGAAAAAGAAGACTTCAAAACGCTTAGTCCGTTTTTCGACGGGAAAGGTATCATAAGAGTCGGTGGACGTGTCAACCCCGACCTACTTTCCTATGAAGGAAATCACCATGCTCTCTTGCCTCATGACCATTGGATATCCACTCTTATCACTCGCAATGCACACCGAATAGGACATACAGGTGTTGCCGAAACGACCTCCAAGACCAGACGAAATTATTGGATAATCAAAGGAGCCAACATTGCCAAGATTGCAAAAGAACGATGTACCTTCTGCAAAGAAACAGAAGCCAAGGTAGAATCCCAGTTCATGGCGACCTTACCCGGTTGTCGCCAACAGCCTTACACACCCCCATTCCTCTACACTTCATGTGACTACTTTGGGCCAATGAAAGTAAAAGTGGGAAGGAACAAACCCTCGAAGCATTATGGGGTAATTTTCACATGCCTCAACACAGGAGACATTCATTGTGAGCTGGCTACCGATCTCACTACAATGGAGTTCCTGCAGGTCCTGAGGAGGTTTTTCTCCTATCGTGGTTATCTCAAAGTCCTTATAACCGACAATGGTTTACAAATGTTAAGAGCCGAGAATGAATAAACTGCACCCATAATTTAAAAAAAATAAAATAAAATAATAATAATAATAATAATAATAATAATAATAATAATAATAATAAGGGCAAAGTATAATGGCTCACCATCAAACTGTGTTCTTGTTGTTTTTTCGAAGCGAAATCTAGCAAAATTTCTTTTTCAATTTTGATGAAAAATTGTTCCACTCATGCTTGTCGGATTGAGATGATTATAGCCAATCACACACTACGTGCCTCTTTGGCCAACATCTCATATCCAATTTTTTTCCTCTAAAAAGAGAGGTCATTGGATGAGAGGTTGTGGAGCTTGCTTCAGAGGAAAGGGGATCCTAATAGAGGATTTACAGAATTCTGTATTGATGATCAAAGTGAAAGCTTGTTGTCGAAGGCGTAATATTCCTGGTATTGCTTCGTCTTTTTTTTCTAACGCTACAGCTACGTCTTCCTAAGAGAGATCTTGGAATTCCCCTTTGACTGAAAGGCGTTGCACCAGACACATTCAATAGTTACTGATCCCAACTAACCTCTTGGAAGGGATAAATGTGGCCATCGCTTTCTTTGCAGTATCGATCCAACAAGTTGGCGTTTATGGTCTGTGCTCTGTATTTCAACGGCAGTGTGTTTAAAAGTAGAGAGTGAAGCAAGAAGAGCTTGATTCTGTCTTCGGTAGCTTTCATTCTTTTCTGTTGCAAAACCAAAGAAAAAAATGCGAGAGGTAAACTACCAAATTTACACTCCTTCTTTTTTTTTTTTTTTTTTTTTGCGGTTCTTCAAATCATTGGCATCATTTCCGCTGGCTGTCTAACTTATTATTCTTAAAATGCAACAACTCAATCAATTCACGAACCTCGTTAAAGTTTGGCTCGTTAATGGCCTTGTAAAGGACCATTTCGCAAGCAAGCATAGTAGCCAATCCACGGCAGCCGCCTTGTCGAGGAGATTTGAGAGCAGTTTTGACCTTTTCTTTAACGTCAATCTAAAACCAGCAAAAAAGCAACGTTCTCCTTAGAATATGGATGCTACATATTACATTTCATGAAATGTGAAAACTTTACTATCTGCTGTCACTATCAGAAAATGAATAAACTTAATTTTATATAAGCCTCTTGGTTTCGTTTAGGTTTCTTCGCCATTTTTTTACCTTCGACTCGAAAACCTTTATTCTGTACTTCTTCTGTTTTATCCCCGACACACACCATGCTCACGTCTTCGTCACATTTTTTTTTTCGGGATCAAATTTGATACCATCTGGTAGCGACATTTGATCTTGGAAAAACTGTTGCAGGGAGTGTTTCGAGGGGTAAAATGCTACATTATTCGAGGCTCATGTTTTCTTTCTTTCTCTCTTTTTTATAGTAAATGACAAATCACAACCTGACTCGATGAAGAATCTCCTAAACATCCACGTTCATTCTCTGAAGCTTCCCTACGCCAGTAAGACATCAGAACTTTCCAAGTTTCGCGCACTGGCTCCAAATACTAGTGAAACAAATAATAAGAACATAATAATAGTAAAATTCAAGAACATTATGATAATAAAGCTATTATATGCCTTGCATAACGACAACATCGACATGAATTAACATTAATTTAATATAATGATAAAACAATAATGCCATCTTTGACTAAAACGACTTCGCATTACTACATTTTTCACACAAAGAGGAACGTTTGACTAGCTCTTGTCCATAAAAGACCAGACGAGAGAAAAATTAATAAATTTTGTCAATGATCAATCCAGTTTGGAAAGAAATAGAATAAAATTCTTGTGAAACGGGTGTTGTTCAAAACTGGTGTAACAGGTAATTTGCCCAACTTACCTTCCTGAACAGCCAGTTGTGGTCCGAAGTAGACTGCGTATAGAATCCCATCACTTTAGTCGCAGTCATCTCAATGCCAGAGATAAATACACAATTCAATTCCTGCCCAAGACTATGAAACAGAAAACTTCTGAAGAAAAACTCCAGACATAACTGTTCCTTTTTAGTGGTTTCAAAAGGAACATTCTCCGCGTCAGTCAGCAGGAGAAAGGCAGGAATTTTGTTGTTAACATATTTTTTCCATTGTTCTCCCCAGAAATTATCAATTGAAGTGATAACCGTAAAATCAGTATTGTATTTAAGGTGAAGAATAAGGGATTGGCGAGCTAACAGCATGGACGGCTGGCTATTCCACAGGATTTCCATGTCTTCAAAGAAGACGATGTGAAAAACGCCACCTACATAAAAATAAAAATAAAAAGGTGGAAAATAGATTACATCATTATCTTATAGGTTAGATTATTATCGTCTGCTTTTTTTTGACATTGTACAATTAAGTTGAATGGGGTAGAATAATCACAGAGTAGATCAGAAAAATAGATATTTCTTTCTTGGGGTCCCTTTCTCTGATGTTGTCGGAGACTGTCCGTAAGATCCCAAAAGAATCGATGTCGTCACACCAGCTGGCGAAACTAATTGATCCAGAGAACCAGTACCAATTGTTAACCTCATCGTACTTTTTGAGAAATGACATGGAGGCTAACCTTTATCGGTGAAGTATTGCAGGAAGCGTTCCAGTAGATAAGTCAAGTGAAGAAACTGTCCACCGTTACTCCAGTCCAGGATCCTCTCTCCAAGAAGTTCGAAAAGCAAAGAGTCACCATCGATCATGAAGATCTCAGCGTCTACGAAATCCGTCAGTATGTTGATATGCCTGACAGGTGAAATGAAAAGTAACGGATATTAGTTTGTGCACGTGTTTTAGCCATTCAATGGTTCAACTAAAATCTGTGGTTACTTATTCGTATGCTAAATTTAAACTTCCCCTCGTGAACAAAGACCTTTTAGTGCATACCGAACCTTTTTGACCTTAGCCAAACCCCAGCTCCTACTTTAACTTACAATGGTGTCACTAACTGTCCATAGAAGTATCCGCAGACTAAATCCTTCCACATAGAAATATTATGTCGTCTTTTCTTATCCTTGTCTTCTGTTCGATCACCCGTCTCCAGTGGACCCTCTGCCTCTGCAAGAAACGTAAAGACGATGGGTAACCAACCTCTCCACAATTTCTTCACTTAAATGATAAAATTGAAATTTGCAGGTCATCGCTTGAAATTCGCGTTCCTTCGAAGTATGTGCACAAAGATTATTATCTACCGCAACAAGACATCAGAATTCTAACCTGTACCTGTAAAATTCAAACCAAAGAAACATGACGCTCATTTATCGTATCTCCTTTAGTCTTTGTATGTGTAAATCATATGATGCGAAGACTTTGTTATGTCCCCTTAATGTCCATATTAACCGGGTTTCACCATATTTAAAATTTTTGTTTTTTTTTTTTTTTTGCTTTGTCGTCATGAGTCGGGCATTAAGCGCAAAATTCCCGAAGTAACGATCCCCCGAGTAGCTCGGTTAGACGTTTGACTCAACTCAGTTTGCTTTAAACGGGCCCTTGTCAGTACTTTTACTTTATTGATTTCTATAACCTATTTACCATTTAGTGCCACTTACTAACCATTATCTACAAGATCGAGGTACGGCTCTCTCTCCTCTAAGGATTCATCCTCATTATCCGACTTGCCGTCGTCACTTTGAAATTGAAGTTGGCCCTCAAAGTCATCTGGATTTAAACGAAAGCAAAACCCCGTTTATTCTGTTGTTCTCAACAACACAATGCTGACAATTTTAAAGCCTACAATTGAGAGCAGTCAACTTATCGGGGTTCTGTTCCCGCTCATTTGAATTAGAAACCGGCGACTTATATTGCTGTGGTAACATGAAATTTTGAGGCAGAGTTTTTCAGAGGACGTTTAAGCCAACAATTTGCCAAGAATGAATAGTTTCAGGTAACATGAAGGAGCAGATTGCACTTTTATAGTGGAACTTAATGTATAATGAGTGGTCTTCAGGGCAACAGCTAATTGTTTCCCTAAATGGCTATTGAAAATAATATGATTTTTTTCCCGAGACGCGCATTAGAACGCGCCATTGGTCAATGTAAAGTAATAATTCGCTTTCTTTTTGCGTGCAAAAGCATTCGCCTGTCACCCTCTGACGTCAACGTTTTCGCAATGCGCATTTGGAAGCAAAGTTGGCCACACACTTCCACTGTTAGATGTCATGCGACTATGAAATAGCTAATGAAGGCGTGCTGTTTGGCAAAAAACTTGATACGTGAAGTAGCATGATCGCTACGATTATTATGACTATTTACTTATTTAAGTAAAGCTATGATCATTCAATTGGGTTTGAACCCGTGACCTCACGATACCGGCCGGTGCGACGCTCTAAAAAACTGAGCTATGAAGCCACTGACGTTGGGGGCTGGTCATTTGTGGGTTCTAATTTTCCATCTCTTGGCGGGACCACGTTCCCACACGGACTTCCTAGAAAAGTCAGGAACTCTCAACATGCTTGCGGCCGTGCCTACTAAAAGACGCTTGCGCTGGCTTGGCCGTGTTATTCGCATAATGTATGAAATGAATCATATACTGAACTTCAGATATAAAATCAGTAAAGCTATGATCCTCGCTGCTATGGAGGCAATTTTAGCAATGGCAGTTCAGTATATGATTCATTTCATATATCATTTCCTTAATTGATTCATTCCTCACGGGAAAGTTAGAACCTATATATACAAACGACCAGCTCCCAACGTCAGTGGCTTCATAGCTTAGTTGGTTAGAGCGTCGCATGGGTTCAACCCCCGTTGAAGTCCCGAACTTTTCAGGCTTCTCTACGCGATTGTTAAAATTGCGTCCATAACTACGAGGATCATAGCTTTACTTGATTTTATATCCGCAGTTCAGTATACAGTATGATTAATTTCATATGTCATTTCTTTCATATATTTTCATAATGTTAACATCAAAATTTAAAAACAACCTTTTGAAACGGTACACAACGATGTTATCTTTAAATGGGAGCTTGCAAATATCTATAGATGTATATTAAATGATGCAAGCTAGCAAAATGCTCATTTCTGCACATTATTATATCTCTCAGATAGTACGCACGCTGTAATGGGCTAAATTAGCGGGCCGTATTCTACAGTACGGCCCGCTGAACAGCCCGCTAAATTTAAAATTTCGACAAAACATCATCTAGCGAGTTTTTCATGTCATTTCTGTTGCATAAACTTGTACTGAAAACTGTTTAAATCTTGCAAGCAACTATTTCAAAGTTAACAGCCAAGAAGATTTAGTTTTTGAGATTTTGGCACGGCATTCTTTGTGGCAGTTGAACCTTCCGCTTCACTTTGACTAGTTTCCTTGTCCGCGCGCCGGTTAACCTCAGAGATATAATAAATATCTTAGGAACCTCGTTTTCTCGGTCCGTACTGTAAGTTACGGATCCTCGTTTTTTCCCGTTGATTTATGGCCCACGCGCTTCGCGCATGGGCCATAAATCAACGGGAAAAAACTCGGTCCGTAACTTACAGTACGGACCTCGAACTCGGTTAGTAAGAGGTATTTCATTTGCGCCATTGTGGATACAAATAATGTGAATAGACAATCATTACTAATACAGTGCGACAAAGTTGTATACCGTCATCCGAAGTTTCGTCAGTATCTGAATTCAGCGAATAGGGAACATCAGAATCGTCATCACAAGCGTAATCCTCACCTCCCTCAGTCATCCTACATAGACAAACATTATGTATATACAGTCAGAAGGAAAAGGCTAAGCTTGTAAGCATATCTATTCGTCGCCAATTCAAATCATGAGCGTCTTGTGGTGCATATTAATATTATTATGATCTTTAATCTTTAATCTTTAATCTTTAATCATTATTTATACAAGGTAAAAATTCATGAGGTATAATAAATTACATTAAAATGTCTAAGATCCTAAAACTAAAATTCTACAATTTTAATCCTAATACCATATTAACTTACAACAATATTCCACTTATAAACCTGATTTCCATGAATACGGTGTGCTTAAAAAAGTATGATAGAGAAGGCGTTTAAATTGATTTAATGAAGCAGACTCTCTAATGTTACAGGGTAAGCTGTTCCAAAGAGTTGCACCACTGTAACTGATCTGTATGAAATGGAGACTGCCGACTGCAGATTGCAGACTACAGACTGAGACCAAAAACGTCTCTTTGTGCGTAGATAACTGTGCTAACTTTTGTAAATTAAATTCAGATTAAATTAATTAAACAAATTAAATTAAATTAAATGAATGAAACTAGCACTCTAACGCCGAACGATAGCAAGCAAGCACGTGTTTTAGATTTATTTTGCATCAAATCAGCATTAGTCTTCCACCATAAGCAAGCAAGCCATAAGCAGTTTTGATAAGCAGTTTTGATTTTCAGTATTTGTGTTGCATTTGCCGTTTTCTTGCATGAGCAGTAGTTCACTGTATCATCATGTAGATTTTATATGTAATAGACGAGTTTGGATAGCAGCAGTCATTTTACAATTTTGAGAAACAAAGCCTTTTTTTTTTAAACATGTTTCGACAGAATCTTCTGTCATCTTCAGCTTAAACTACAAAGTACAGAGTTGAATACATAGTGTGCGCAAAATGCTAATTAACTATAACAAGAAAAGGAAACATGACAATGTAGAATATTACAAAGAGAGTTTTAAATTGACATGATAAAGTTTATGATTTAGTGAAGGTTTTTCCTATTGGATATTAATGGCTTCTTTTATCTTTAGCTGAAAGGTGGTGGAAGCGTGTTCTGGGATACTGAAACAATCATTAGAGCATGAAGTGCGCAATGCTGAGAATTTTGAAAGTGTTGATAAGGCCTACAAGATCAACAACACTTAATTGGTTTTTTACGAGGATATTACGAAGCTCACCAGAATATCCTTCAAAATAATCTATTTCTAGTCCATCTAGTTCAAAATATTATGAATCGTTAAGTCACATTTGCCCGTCAAGACTGTAATCCCCCGGCTTCCGTCTCTGACACTGCAAATACCTTTTACTTTAAATTATCCTAAATTGGTCCTTTTTCTATCATCACGCAAAAAAAGCTTCACCACTTTGTTAAACGTTATTGTAAGAGCATTGATATTAAGTGAGTTTTCTCATCCTTTAAAATCGGTAACATGTTTAGTGTGAAAGATGCTAACCCCCCTGGGCTCCGTGTGGGTGTAACACCTGCTATGTCGGCGAAACTACCAGACTGTCGTTGTAATATTTTACACTGCCATCTTTCCTTTTGTTCTTATAGCTAATAAGCATTTTCCGCACACTTTATATTCAACTCTGGACTTTGTAATTTAAACTGAAGACGACATAAGATTCTGTTAAAAAATGTCTTAAAACAACGTTGTGTTGTTTCCTAAAATAGAAACGTTGCAGGTAGCACGAGTGTCATTGTCCGTTCCGGCGATTGACAAGTCTGGACTTGAGTAAAAGATAAACAATGCCTTTGAAGATTGCAATAATGAAGGGAAGAGACGAAAGGAGAGAATCATGGCGCCAAACGTAGGCTTTCCAACTACCGTAGTATTAATTATTACGCCCGCATCTACAGTGGAGCTCAGATATATCCAAACCAAAATGTACACGTAATTCGATGAACAATTCTTCGGCTAAAGAAAGAGTATTTAACCGTGTGAATGAACGATTTGTAACAAATAGAAAAGGAGAGGTCGTTTTTTCGACAACGACCTTCGGAACGCTTCAGAAAATTAACACTTTGCAAGAGACTTGCCGACACGTGCCGAAACACAGAACTCAGTTTTGCTTGAACAAAAAAAAAAAACTAATTTCGGGCGACGCGTCATAGAAATATGATAAACAATCCTTTGGTTAAAGAAAGAGCATTTTACCGTTTGAATGTGTGATTTGTGTCAAATATAACCGGATATATCATTTTTTCGACAAGCATCTTCACAACGCTTCCGACAATAAACATTTCGTAAACGAATTGCCGATTCATGCCGTAATACAGACCTTTCCTTGTAAAAACATAAACTGTTAACGTGTTAACATAGGGAGTTCAAGCGATTGTTTTAATTTTCTTCCCATTTTTGGTAGCTAAAGATTAATCAAGTGCTAGTAAACGGTAGTTTGTTGTTG
>NC_090875.1:10395560-10423060 GCF_036669935.1 Montipora foliosa | reverse complement strand
ATCAAATGAATCAAATGTGTTCGAAGCGGAGCATGCGCACTCATTTTGCCGCGGTGTCGGCGTCGATGGGTTACCATATTTTCTTAACTATGGTGCTCCGCGCGCGGGGCGCGCCTTTGGCGCGCTTGGAGCTCCGCTATGATGTACCAGTCATTATTTCACAGGTACTGACATTTATCCATGAAAATCATAGTGAATAAAATTCGTACTGATTCTAAATGTAGCCAATCAGGAACACGAACGACAAAATTTCACTGTGAAGAAATATTGTTCATCCAATCAGCAACGCGAACGACGAAATGTCACTCGTGATGAATGAACGTATCGAAGGGAACGTCACCTGACAGCCGTTGCACAAAAGCCCCACGCTTTGAAAACTGGCCGAGGGAAGGTTTGCTTCGGTTTGTTCACTTTACGAATTTATTTTAGAACGAGATAACAGAAATGCCGCTCAAAAAACTTAACGAGATGTACGATTGCTTAAACAACTTCTGAAAACGAAGGTCGAAGACAGAAAAATGGAAGTTAGTCTAGCGGTTCACCTAAATGAATACTGAATGCATCAACCAATTTATCATCTCCGTCCGCATTAAAGGAGGCAATGAATAGTGAGTGGGGGGGGGGGGGGAAGCAACTTCCCATACATTCTCTTAAATGAAATCCAAACGATGTCCTCACAACTTGCAAAGCAATTATGGAGGCATCAGTCAGCGGATTCGTGTATTGCGCACGAGCAGAATTTGTCATCCCGAAATGTAAACAAAACAAGAAACATGGCGGCCGATGTCGGTGCGAAATGTGGTGGCTTTTTTTAGTTTATGCAACGATTTTTTTTTAATTTCGAAGCCCTTCAATTTGGAAAATTTACTTCTTGGTGGACGTCGTTTTTAACGCACAGTAGTTTCTTCGAGATCAAGGTAAGGCAACATTTTGTAAATGTGTATGTCTTCCCATTAAAAAAGCCTCTTGAGCTAGTAAGCTTAAGATTATTGGCTAGGAGATAAAACAGGTTGGTAAGCAAACAGTAATTATCCCCGCTGTTTAGTAACTCGCAATTTTCAAGTTCCACTAAATTTTTTTATCTTTGTAAAATGTCAATCGGGCGTTCGATTTATGGTATTTGTAGTAGAAACACTTAATACTCAGAGATAGACATTCCTTTGCATGTGTTATTTGATAACTAAACCTACGTTTTACTTTGTAATTTTTTCCAGGTAGCATTTATTACCGCCTATAAAAAGAAATTCGTTCGCGAAAAGAGAATATTGTGAAGACCAGCTTTCATTGAGGAAGAGTTCTTTTGCTTGCATTGTTTGTTTTCAACTTCAATTGCATTACTTGTCTTTGAGGATTTTCATTGATACTCCTGGGGCGAGATTCCTACATAAAAGCGATGGAGTGCTCATCAGAATTTAAAGCAAAGCCTTAAAACGAATTAGAATAGTCATTTCCAACAAACTTTTGTTTGGCTTTATATAGTCTTTTTAGCCAGAAAGGTACTAAGGTAAACTCTTTATGTGATCGGGTTAGTTTTTGTTGTTTGTTATTTTTTTTTATTTTTTTGCCACACCACAGACATAATACAAAGATAAGGAATAAAGAAAAAGAGAGAAGAAAAAAAAATATAAAGAGAAGAGACGAGAAAAAAGAGTTTTAAACATTGCAAGTGGTTCAGAGTCATGGATTTTAATTGTGTTTCGGTCAAGGCAGAATGGCGCACACCTGTCACTTTTTCTAGGATTCCCCCTGCTCTCCCTTTGGTTTTGGTTATAAAATTGTCAAACCAGTTTCATTTTCATTTTTCTTTGCTCCACTTTGTGATGACACTGAGACAACAAAAAATGAGAATTAAATTGGTTGAATTAAAAGTTTTCTAATCAAGGTTTTTTTTTGAAAAAACAAAAACAATTACATGTCTGGAGCAAATATACACAGTTTCAATTTAAGCAATTTGTATTTCTTTCTTGGTGAAGTCAGTCCTCTTTCATCTAAAAGGCTTTCCTGCCATGTTCTCACATTCTGTCTTCCACTGCATCCACAGTGCCAGTTTCAGCAAGCAAAATTTGTCTATCGTTGACATTGTGTTTTTCATTTCTTACAGGAGAAAATAACAGTTGGAATGTTCTATCACCACTGATTGCAATTTTCCCAGCTGGGAGGGAGTTTTGTTATCAATAAAGAGTATAAATGGGCCATGTCAAGACGATGACATGCCATTATGGGGAGGACATTTCATTAAGGGTTGATCACTGAGTGTTAGCTTGTTGCGCACGAAAATGTTTGAGGCCTTGACTGCAAAAACAAAGAAACAAATAAAATTCTTGTTTCTCGTCGTTGACTGGACATCACTAGTAGAAGTCACATTGTCTCCATTGTTGCACGTAACATGAAATGTACTGTTCAAGAAGTTGGACATGTGGTGTGAACAGCCATATGGCTGGACACACTTGATGTTTACCTGACATGAACAGCACGGAATATATGCTATTTTACCCGTCTCATAATTCATGTGGTTGTCTCTATCCCAACTGTAATGTTCAAAACACACATGTTCGGGTTGGCTTCATAACTTCCCCTACAGGCAGTTAAGGGGTAACTGCCTGCATCATTGATACAGCCAACCAAGCAGCAGTTGTAGCAAATGGGAAGGTATGTTGATAGTGGTAGTGGAATTCCTGTATATACAAATGAATTCCTGGAATTTCAATTTGCAGGGTCCAAAGGAGATCCTCATGGTCCAATCTGAGGTCACTCTTCTTTCTCAAATTTTCTACCAAATAATCAATTTTTAGTTATCCCTGTTCAAGCTGAACATTCGCAGTTCACGAGATAGCTAGCAGATGTATGCTTCAATCGCTGGAGTTAGGGTCACCAAGATGACAGATAGGCTTGGTACTCTACTCTTGGTAAAATACTTGTTCCGGAATTTGATGTTACAATTAGTTCCAAGAGACACTGCACGTTCCCAGCTGAAAGGATTGCAGCTTACGTTCAATATAGGACAGCCACTATCAGACTCCTCAAATTCTCTGATATAATTCATCTTGAAATTCTATCTTTTGTTTATCAGTGGCACCATAAACTAAGCCCTTCTAGTTTTGTTAATTTTTTTTAACCCGGTATCTTCTATTTATTCATATAATACACATCAATCACAGATTGATAATCTGTTTGTTACATCTATTCATACCACTCAATGCGGTATTCGTTCTCTCAGTTACACTGGTCCAAAACTTTGAAATTCTTTATCCATTGATGTTAAGAAAATCAAGCTGTTTTCCAATTTTTGTCAATATATCAAAAATTCTGTGACTGGTGGTTATAATACTATTATTGATTCCTAATGTTTTACAATTATGTAATCTTTAACTGTTATTTAATTAATAAAGTAATACTTTTTATCTAAAACAATTCTTTTGCATCTCTTTTCCTTGACTCATTCATTTCTTGTTTTGGGTCACCTACTTGGTTAGTTCAATGAACGAGGCTACAATTGTAAAATTTCTTTTTCTTGGCAATCCCTTGATGTTATATTTTAAGCACTAATTTGTATTAATTATTATTTCTGTCTGAGCATAAATAAAAATTGACTTGACTAGGACAAATTCAAGAATGGAAAGTAGCACTTTTGGTGGGTCGAATGAAGTAACATTTTTTTTTAAAATATTCTTTCCTTCAGATCTCCCCAACCCAAAACATCCCGCTGATATAGGGGAAAGTTTGAAAAAGCAGTTTTTCGTGTTACTAGTAGATATTGTGTTGAATGAAATTAAACGTGGTTGGTTCGACGATGTTTGTCGTGATGTTTTGGAGCCATCGAACAACAGGAAGAGGTCCTTAGCTGAATAAATTACAGTGATTACTGTCTGAATCCTAAAACTCGCATATCCGACGATGCATCGGAAACAACTTGAAATATTTGGGTTCCCCTGAATAAACGGATTTATGTGGAGCAAACTAGCTACGCGGACTACGCATTCAACTCGTACTCGTAAATTATTTGTGTGACTTGTGCCTCGACGGGAAGCTTCAGAGCCATTAGGGAACGAGTCAGCTATGAACGTTTTCTCAACTTCACTTCGTGATAATAGCACCAACAATAAAGCCAACAGACACATAGTTTTTAGAGAGATCGCCATCTTTTTAACATTCGAAAACACCTGAAAGCAGGCCTGCTATCACAAAGAGCGCCCGCTCAAAAATATCCCGCTGACCAAGATTACCGCTTAGCAAGTTGTGAAAAGATCGTTTCTCGGTCCCAGGCCTTTTTTCTAATTTCCCCCCCTCCTGCCAGAGAGGTTATGTTAGTCCAAACAGAAACAACTAAAGAAGCAACTGAAGGGAGCGGCGGTAGCTTTGACAACTGACGAACTAGAAACACTTTTCACTTTGGAATACTTTGGAATATCTGAAACAAAGTAAGTGTGGTAAATTTTATTAAATAAATTGTCGGTCGAGCGATTTTAAACCATTGTTTATTGCTTTCATTGACCCATTCCATTTGTGCAAAATATATTTGTCCATGGTCGAAAGCAAAATTAATTTAGTCTCTTTCTGGAGTGTGGGGCAGATAGTTTGGACTTTATTGATATTACCTTTGAATTTTTTTTAAAGCCGATTCGCTTGTCTTGATTGATTCAGATATTTTTGAGGAAAATCCGTTTAGAGACATCATAGACTAATCTTTTACTTAGCGATTCCTCAATAGTTCAATACGAATAATAATAATAATAATAACAATAATAATAATAATAATAATAATAATAATAATAATAGTAACAATAATAATAATAATAATAATAATAACAATACAACTTTATTGGGTAAACACAAATTACTGGTAATATCAGTAGTTTACTAAACCTTAACCTCTAAAAGTACCTGTCTTTCTAAACTTGGACTGATTGATGTTTGCTTATGACAAAATATCTATGAAAGTAGCACTTCCGAGTCTCTGCAATTCAATTTTTTTCTGGGAGAGCATCCCCCCCCCAGACCCTCGTAACGACTTGTGCCTCCGGCGCTCACTGCTTTGCCCCCCTAGTCAAATATTTCTAGCTACGGTCTTGTTGTCCATCAAACACTACCACGAAAAAACTTCAGTACCTATGAAATAAACACACTACAGCATGGAAAATGCTTTGTACGATTTTCAGTCACGAGTTGAGTAGTATCAGAAAACGAACGAGTGAGTGCAGCGAAAGAGTGAGTTTTCTGGTACGAAACAACGAGTGAATAAAAATCGTACCAAGCATTTTCCATGAAGTAATCTCTATGTATAAACATGATAAAGGGATGACCGGGGACTGCGGAACCGGACTTGCGGACCGGGTATAAAACGCGGACCAAATATAAAATGCGGACAGAATACAAAATACTGTGAAAAAGGCCCAGAGCAACGAAATAGCGATAGGCTGACAACATGAACTGAAGTCCGACATAAGAACGGTGGAAAAAAAGGTTCCGCGCCATAATTATCAACAATACCGTTAAACTGGATATTTTTTGGATTCTCAAAACGAGGATCATTTGCTCACTGAAGGTTTTAGTTGAAATTGCAAAACGTCTGCATGCTGTATTTACCAGAGGTAAGACACGAAACTGATTTATGAAATATCTCGCTGGTCACCAGCTTTATCTTTAGAAATCGAAGAATTTGAAGGACTTCAGTGGGAGATGTTGATTTCAACAGAGTTTCATATTTTTACCCGAGACCACACAAAAATAACTGGAAGCGTGGATATATATTGAAGAAATAGGACAATGTGTGTGCCAGCGAGCCATGCGAGTCAATGCGAGTCACACAGTTATTGAAAGCTAACCGTTTTAAAATTGGTGCTCAGACTTAATAACTGTTTTTCAGCGCTATTTGAAATGGGTGCTTAGACTTAAATGCGAAATTCGCATGGTTCGCATGGGTCGGTGGCTCGCAGATTGTCCAGCCCCTACATTGAACATCACGCAAAGCGAAAACAAAACTATCTCGATCGATCTACAAGCGTTCCTATTTTCCCACGAAAAATTAACAAATATTTACTTATCCGCAATCCGTGCACATGACGACATGTGCCCTGCCAATCATCAACATATATTCGGAACAAATGCCACTGAGTTGTTTGGACTGGGGACTCGTTATCTATTCGCAAAATAAATGTTTTGCTGCGATTGATACAACTTCCTGTTCACCTAAGTGGCGCCCGGGTCCGTCTGTAAACAGCACTCGACCAAGAGAACAACTGTTATAGTCCATGTTCTGATTTACGCGTACACACTACTGACTTATATATGAAGCCCCTTACGCAGACTTTGAGAGAAAAGATTGCGTGACGAGCCAAAACATTGTTCGTGTGTGTTGACTCCATCTCGAACTACGACAACATCAGTCAGAGGACTTTAATACAAAAGGTGGCTGAAATATGCGAAGAGTTAAAGTTTATGGCAAAAGTGTTCCCGTTCTTCCCCATAACAATTTTTTTACTCCCTCTAGTGTTTGACTTGATTTGCGTTAAAAGTTGATTTCAGTTTATAGTGTCCCCAATTAGTGCAGGTCCAGCGCTAGTACGACTAGACACTGAGACAAAGTTCTTTTTCTTTCCTTTCCTTTCCTTTTCCTTTTTAAATTAGAGGAGTTAAGTACAATTTTCAGATAAAATGTCTACTCTTACTTTCTTTAGCCTAGTCGATCGGACCATTTCTGTGTACGTGACAATATTTCACGGGGAATAAGAGTTCTCAAGGTCTTTTAAAAATCTGTACCTGGGCCAGTACAAACCTAGTTTTGTTCTATACTCCGTTTTTTAGAACTCGGTCCTTATTTCATACGCAGTCTGCAGTCTGCGTTTTGTACCTGGTCCGTGTTTTATACCCGGCCCGAAGTCCGCCTTTTATACAGACCGTATAATGTACTTAAGTCATTTGATAAAGACTTCAGTTGGCTAATTCGAGCGATTTCCCTCATTTTCAAATGACTGTCGAAGGTAATTACACCATTGCTATTGCTATGCTTAGTGATTGGCTTAGAAATCTCGCACGAGTTTAATAACCAACAAGAAGAAAAACCAAAACCAACTATTAGTTTTCACTTCACGTAAGTAAGAAATATAATCAATAAGAAAAAGTCAAGAAGTTTTGCAAGAGTGTTTTGTTGTTGTTGTTGTTTTTTTTTTTCTTTTTATGATGTCATGTGAAAACCAAGAATCGCGACTTGCACGCGAAATTGTTCCCGCGCTTTGAACAAGTTACATGGAATAAACCTTATTTACGATTGCCTTGTGTTGGCTTTCTTATTATTATGAAAATTAAGCTATGCATTTTTCAAGGGGGAAACAACCTGAAGTCGCGAGATTTTAAAGGATCTTTTATATCTACAAATGAATTGTTTCAATTTTGACTCCACTATCCAATCAGACACAACACGACTAACTCAATCACAACACAACTGTGTAGATACATGGGCATGTAGGACAGCAAGCGAGTAGTATAGGAGTTGGGGGTATGAGATCATTTTGTAAAAATGCTCTCATCCCAACCCAACTCCATACTACTTTACATTTGACGGTTACATATTTTTGATCTCGTATTTTCGGTCTCATATTCTTGGAAATCTATATGTTTTATATTTCTGCGAATCTATGCCGTGGCGAGGCAGAATGGATCCAACGCAAAATTTATTTTGGAACTATATGTTTTTAAAAAACCTAAAATAATATCTCATATAATAGTATAATGAGTTGCCAAGAACTGCATAAAGAACTTGTCAATATGGAAGAAGTGGTCTGTCCATTTTGTAATAAGCAAATATCGAAACATACGAAAGAAATTGAGCAATGCTGCAGTCAACCTGATATAGTGAATGATAACAATATGCTAGTTTGTAAAAAATGCGGAACAGTACAAGGTTATACACCTTTAATAGAATTTGTTGATTTTCACTCAAATAAGCATAGATTCCATCGTAAAAGTGTTTACCAAAGAAAATATCATATAGAAAACATAATGAATAATATACCTGTAAAAAATGGTTTCCAGATTTCTGTAAAAAATATGGATAAAATAATTCGAATTTTTGCGGCTATCGGGGAAGTTGTGAAAGATGTTAACATTGATAGAAAGCGTATGATTAACATAAATTTCATTTTAAAACAAATATTTAAAATGCTTGATCTTCCTTTTGAAAAGGTCAAGACGAGTAAATCCAAAAAGACACTTCAATCATATGAACGATATTGGAAAGACATCCTGTCATTGGCATCAGACCGAATTAATGAAATAGTTAAGGAATGAATTTGTCATTGTATTTAGCGTAGAACTTGTCAACACTAGGACAAACATCAGTCACAAAATCATCTACATTTTTTAATTCTGTGTGAAACGATGGTTGAAAATCACCGCTTCTCAACATGTCTTTTATTGAATTCAATAGATGCTGATAACTTTGGTATGCGTATGTGCAATTTTGTATTTTAAGATCCAGTGATTGGAAATCCATGTAAGACTTGATTAACAAAGCACAAGTGCTTATAGCTACTAGGGCTATACCGCCAGTTACAACAGCACTAATAATTCCACCGGTACCAGTTATGATAGAAATAGTATTACCAATAAGTTTGAATTTTTTGAAGCGTTTGACAGCCTTTTTGTAAGCCCAACACTTTCTATGGTATGCCTTATAATAGCTCTTTAGTTCATCAACCTGATCTTCAGTCAGTGAATCTGAAATATGGTTCCAGCTAAATATTCTCTTTTTTTGGTCTGCCATATATATGGTTTAGATTGTTAATCGTCTGCATAGACAATATAGTATACCACTGACTTGACCACAAAAAGGCGATCTTTTGATCAGTTTAGTTGTGTATTTTTCTGAAATGGCATAAGTGTAACCTCTACCGAGCTTATGGTGGTCATAAAACCTCCCGGAAGCATCATGTAATACACTATGTGAATTTAATATATGAATCCAACCGAAGATCTTTTCAAGTAACCATGTTAGACAGCCACTACCTGGTCCAAGAAGACCAATTTCACCATCATTGAGTTCAAGAATCTCATTCATAGACATGTCTCTTTTAAAATAGAAACAGTGCAGGTATTGATAAACAAGTGCTGATTTTAATATTTTGTCATTAATGCATGGATGTTTTTCTTTTGCTTCTTGAAAACTACATTCCACAAATCGTAATAAATTGTCGATATACATATATATTGAGTTATATATTTTAAAATGACCACATCACAAATCAAAATGATTTTGAATGAACCTGAACATATTTTTTAATTCATTATCAGACAGAGATTTTGCCCAAACAGCAAAAGCATATAAATCCATTTCACAGAAATTCACAGCAGTGCCATCAGTATGAACCTGACATCCAATAAACATTTCTTGAGCTGAACCTGTCAGAGTGGCAGAAATTGTTTCTGTTTTAATCGCACTGATCGATGTAACGCCTCTAAAGAGTTCTAGATTTGTCCCATTAATACGAATTGTCCAAACTTCGATATTACCAGAGAGAGTCAGCAAAGAAGGAATGTTAAGTCTGCCATTTGACGAGGAACCAAAATCGACATAGACTGTACCATCTCCCCATGGTATATGCACACCGAATCTGACGGCTCCACGCCCCCATTGAAACTGTGATTGATTAGTTATCGCTTTTGTTTTGACAACCAGTATTACTGTACATTTGTTACCAGATTTACCTGCTATTTCAGAAACATCAAACGAATTTTTTTCCAAATAGTCATCACTACCATCAAAACGTACAAAAAACAGTTTTTTTGTTGAATCCCTTAGAAAAAGAGGCTTTTTTGAATTGGTTGATTGTGAAAAATCGATATTATTGACAGGATCAATCCATGAACTAACTCTATCATTTGAATCGGCTGTGACTACTGATAAAGCTGGAATTAATGCAATGCTGATTTTGTCTAACACTGGTATACCAGGAAGACTGTTCGAAATAATAAAAGTCGATCTGTCTAACTTCAAATCGAGTTGTTTTTTTATGACAACATGGTTATCTTCCGTAGCGGCCTTAACGACGAGATTTTTGTCAGTTTCTATATGTCCATCATCATTTACTGAAAGTTGAGCTTGAGCTTGATAGGTAAAATCATCATCAGAGTGATAGTCAATGGTGTATTCAATTCTGTCACCATTGTCGTCAAGAAGATGTGTACCATCTAAATTTTTTACATACAATGTCATATACTGTTGCATTATATAATTCAATTAATCAGCAATGTTTTGTAATGTATAATGTAAACATAAGATCTTACGCCATCCCCATCGTCATCATCAAAATTTATTCGTATGTTTGTTATGTTTTCAAAATATCGCTTGATATTGACAGTAAGTATTTTGCTTGTCGAAAAATCTATGTCATAAAATACACTAGCGTCTCCATAAAAAGTTATATCGTGATTCGACTCGGATGGATAATTTTTTTTAGCATAAATTTTTATTTTATCGATGTAAATTTTAGTAAATGTTAGAGGTACTGTTCTAGAAATATTAAAATCACAACCCAGTGATGATTCTGAAGTGGTTCCATAGGCGTAAGACGGTAATATCTTATCAAATAACCCTATAATTTTATTACCATTCATGTTGATTGGCACATGCATTAAAAATTGATCATTTACAATCTCATAAGCCAATTCGTAATCATAAATTGTGAAATCAAGGTTGTTTTTTGCTTCACCTTTTATACCGTAAATCAGGACATACAATGGTAAAAGAGTTGGGCTTCTATTGTCATAAGTGGATTGAACAGTTACATATAACCGTCTTTCGATAGTTGGTGAAGAACCATCTGGTGATAAGTTCATGATAAAGCGATAATACTTATAATCTGTGTTGGTTTTGACTGTAGTGGTTCTATCAGTGTTCATGTTTCTTTTTTCAAAAGTAACCTGAAATGAATTGAACTCCACATCAAAACCGGTTCTCAGGAAATATATTTCTAAACACACAGTGTATTTATCGCTATAATTGTCACGTATCAGTTTGAATAGATTAAAATCGAATCGTCCTTTAAACAGACTGGAACCATCTGCTGCCTTTTGAACATTGAATGAAAATGCTTTTTTGTTGTTTTTATGTGGTGAGTCATTATAGTCGATTAAATTGGCATCCTGTATTCCATAATCTTCTGTAAATTCCCCATCAGCCATAGCATATTTCAGCACATTTTCTCTGTTTGTATGTGTGGTTATATGACTCTTAACTATTTCGTCGTCTACATATTTCTTATTTTTTTCTATTTGTTCGTCTGTATATTTATTGTTTTCAGTAGAAACAGTCGCAATGCCGTCATTTACTTGCTTCAAAGTTATGGCATCTTGATTATGTGTGGCGTTTCCGAGATTTATTATTCGTTGATTGTTCATGTCTAGAACAGAAGTCATTACACCGCTTCCATCCAATTTCAATGTTTTTCCAACCTCGGAATCGACATAAGATTTGTTTGTCACATCTCTAGCACCGGTTGGTTGTCCGCAATTTATTATTTTATTCAAAGACATATCCAAATTTCCAGTCATTTTAGAGGATCCGTCTAAACGAAGTGAATCTAAAAATAATCGATCAACGTAACCTTTTCCAGTGGCATCATTTCTACCTGTCGGATTAGCAAGATTGACGATCTTTTTTTGTGACATATTTAAATTTCCAGTCATGTCCTGCGAACCATCACGGAGCACAACCTGATTTGTATTGGGTTTGGTTGATAAACCAGTTTGTAATTGGTGTTTTGTAACAGCGTCAGAATTGCCAGTGCCTTCAGCAAGATTGCTGATTTTATTATTTCCAAAGTCAAAATTGCCAGTTACGGAAATACTTCCATCTTTTTTCAAATAATTAGCCAGCTCCGTTTTGTCGGCTTTGAAATTCATAAAGTCGTCAACGTAAAATTTATTGATAGCGTCTGAATGCAATATTGGATCTTGCACTCCTGAGATTCTTTTATTTTTCATGTCGATCGGATTTTGAGCTTCTATCTTTCCATCGTTTGTATTTAATTCAAAATAAAAGCTATGTAGATGCATACTACTTACAGCATCACTGTGACCATGTCTAGCTGGAGCAATATTTTCGACACGCCGATTATCCATGTTAAGGGCTCCAGTCATTGGACTACTGCCGTCTAGTTTTAATGTCTTATTAACCTCAGAATCAACATAACTCTTTGTACTAGCGTCAGTGTTTGTTTGTGGTAAATCCACATTTCGCAGTTTTTTATTCTGTATATCATAATCACCGTCATCTGTTAGTTTAAAACCAACACCGGGCAATCCTTTTACTATTTCAACAACTTTTTCATGTGAAAATGTGTCTTCAGGTAATTTACCATTTGAGTAACTCATATATACAATTGGTTTATATTTTTTCATCGAAATTCTTCTTTACTTGTTTCTTGGGTTTGTCAATATATATAAAACTAAAAGGGTCTCTAGTTGCTTTCTCGTATAATTGTTGTGAGACATTGTTTTCACGACATATGAGACTTTTTTCATTGTTACTAGGAAAATCGTAAATGGCAAAATGTGAGCAGTTTAATCTAATATCTTTTGGTGTCTTATAGTAGCTTTGACTCAAATATATGGCGCAGCAGTTTTTATGTCTCCCCTGTATAAAATAGTCAACTAATGGTTTTTGGTTTTTATCACATACGAAATCGTCGAATATCACAATTTTTTGATTGTCACCATTGAGATTTTTTACAGGAATTATTTTATCATTGCTTGCTTCAATGATATCATAACCAGCTTCATCACTAATTGGTTCGAAATCATCCATGAGATTCTGATACTTTGACTGCTCTAAGTTTTTTGCATAAAGGTATATTTTATCAAAATACAACAGATTGTAAATCATATGCATCAGTGTGTTTGTTTTTCCCGAACCAGAAGGTCCACAAATGAGCATGCGGAAGCATCGATCAGGCATAAAATCATGTAGTTGTGTGAAGTTTGTGACAACATCGTCGCCAGTATCATAATTAGGTATCTTCATTTATATTAAATCGTTACATTGTTTCGATAAAATGATGTAGTTAAACATGGTGTTCAACATGGTGTTCAACACGGTGTAAAACGCTATTTTTTATGTATGAATTTCCATTTTATGTAACGTAACAATATAACAATAAATGAGTTTACTTAAGTGGAAAGAACTCGCAAAGAGTAAATCTGAATTAGGGGACAAGATCAATTATGTCCATAATGCAATTACAAAACATGATATCGATCAGAAGACCAGTCAACAGGGATTTTCAAAAGTATTTAAACCAATTACAAGTAAATTAGATGATGTTATTGATAGTAATCAGGTTTTAAGGTTGCCAAGGAAAAAACGACCACTGAAGAAAGGAGAAGTTCCTGATTACGGCATTGATATAGAGGATGAAGTTCCAGATATGAATCTTGGTGATCTATTTGAACAACCTGTTTTGCCACAGCAAGAAAAACAACTGGTGCCAAAACCACCAACATATGAAGAATCTTTACAAGATCTTCTGGAAGGAAAAAAAGAGATGTATGTTGATCCTAAGTACTTTCCTGAAGAACCAGAATTACCACCAGAATATGATGATGACGATGCGATCGATTATGGAATGGATGAAGAAGATATGGAAAATGAGATATTAGGTGATCTTGGTATACCAAATTATGATTCTGTTGAAAAGGTAATAAATCAACAAGAAATGACTGAACGAAAAAACAAAAAATATCTCAATAAGATTGTCAATGCGGCTAAATTTAAAAGAAATCAATTGAAAGCCTACAAAGGAAACGTTACAAAGCAATACAAAAGTGGGAATATAACGGAAGCTGATAGGCAAGAGGAAAACAAAAGAGTGGATCGCGCTATGAAAACTCTGAATGAATACATAAAACATTATCAAAACAAAATGAAAACAATGGAAGGTTCTGGTAGGAAAAAACAAAAGGTGGCAATGTGATATTTTTTAACAAACCGAAAGAACTCATAAAAAAATTGGATTTGATCATTGGTGAGATATTGGCTGGCAATACAAGCATTGACATGCGAAATATGGGTGTTTCTATATTGGACACATTATTGAAAATGACAACAATTAACAAATCACAATATGGTAAATTATACAAACAATATTTCCAAATTTAATGTAACTTCATTATATAATGGAACGAGAGATAGTTTTATCATCTTACAGTGTGAAAAATAAAGGGGATAATAAACCAGAAGATTTTACAACAAATTTCACCAGACCTGTAACTCTAGACAATAATAAGCAATACGTTATCGGTCTTAACAGAGTCATTAACATGTCATTCACTTGGTTCAATGTCAATGCTGGGTACAAAAATCAATTAATCAAATACAGCTCCGATAATGGTTCAACTTTTAAGGACATTACCTTTCCAGCTGGGGTATGGAATTATACGGACTTTGACAGACATATTAAAAATGTGACGAAAACTGGTGATACGTATCCGATGACTCTTGAATTCAACGAAACAACATTCAGAGTCACGGTTACATTAGCTGCAAATTACCAACTTGATTTAAGAGCAAGTAATTTTAATGAACTGATCGGTTTCGACAAAAAGATATTAGCAAGTGGAACGCATATTGGACCAAGAGTGCCAAATCTCAGTCAAGACACAGACGTACTCAATATTCATTGCGATTTGGTCAACGAAAGTTTAGTTGACGGTGAAGAAACAGACATTATTTATTCATTCTCAACCAGTGTACTAAAACCAAGTTACTCCTTCACCCTCGAACCACAAAGAGTTACATTTAATCCTGTGAACAAAACTACAATTTCATCAATCAGAATCATGATAACAGATGGAAAAAGAAGATTAGTGGATCTGAATGGAGCAGATACGTCTTTTTCGCTGATTTTAAAAAGTATCTAATGTAACAGTATAATGAAACCGTATGAATTTAAGAGGTTTTACCACCCAAAACTTGGTAAATTTGTATTTCAACATAAAGGGTCTGGGCTTATCTTAGACAACATTTTTAAACCATTGAAGAGTGTGGCATCGTCTGTTTTCAAGAAATTTGCTAAGCCATTAGCAAAGAAGGCATTAGAATCAGGGGTTTCCCACGCAGGTGATAAAATTGGCAAGACGGTGGCAGAAAAGTCAGGAGACCTAATAATGAAAAAATTAGCAAATTTGAGAAAAGGAGCCACAACACCAACACAAAAAGCAATTGTTCCATCCTTGCTGATTGAACAGAAACAGCAAGATGAAAGCGCTGACATGATACTAAATAGATTGATATCCGGATCTGGAAGAAGGCGTAGATTTTTCAAATAAATAACATGACAGCAAAATTATATAATACAATAGTATAAATGGCTTTTAGAACAAGTGAATTATTGCAAAGAAATGAGTTGGTGCGTTTCCAACTTGATGATGTAATTAGAGCCCCTGGAAATAATCAACATCAAGAAAAGAACGGTTACAGATTCACCATCAACGACCGGAGTTCTTTCTATGATTGGTACAATGCTTATTTCGAGGTTCAATTCCAGTTACAAAAAACAGCAGATGGAGCTGGTTATGCAGCAGCCGATAGAATAACGGTGATAAACGGATCTCATTCATTGATCGCTCATATGATGATAAAAAGCGCTGGAAAAATTGTTTATGACACTGACAATCTACATAAGGTCACTTTTGTGAAGAATCTGTTGGAATATTCTGATGATTACTCAAGAAGCGTAGCTAAAAACAGTTTTTGGTATTTAGACACAGATGGCACGACAGCCGATACCAATTTAGGATATGAATCTAGAAGAGTGCTTACACAAGCTGCCCAAGATAATGGAGGGGGAGGAGCAAAAGATGTGAATTTGATCATACCTCTCAATCGTTACAGTTTTTTTGAAGAGTTGCAGGATAAAATGTTGGTTCCTATGCAGTTGCAATTCAATTTGAATCTCCAGAACGACAATGAACTCATCAATATGGCAGCAGGAACAGATGCCGGCAGAGTAGTGATTAACAGATTTCTACTATGGGTTCCAAAATTAACACCAAAAGACAGTATGTACGACAAATTTGTAAGCTCTTTCATGAAAGAACACAAATGGACATATCAGCGTGAACTATATGCAGTGTCGGCACCTTCCAGAGTCAGTGGTTTTTTTCAGATTTCTTCCAGTATTGACAATGTCAAAGCAATTTTTGTTTATCTACAACGGGCTAAAACCAGAGTTGCAACTGCAAATCCATATATACTTGATACCTTCAAACTAAATGCAGCAAACGCAAACAGTTATTTAACAACATGCAGACTCGAATATGGCAATGGTGTTTTCTACCCAGAAACAGAATATGACAGTGAAAGCAAAGTGAGAATATTCAATGATCTGATGTCTTATGCAATGCGAAAAAATGATTACAACACCGGAACCCAGTTGAATCTAGCTAATTACAATAGTTTATATCCACTGATTTATTTCGATCTGTCATATCAAACAGAAAAAGTAACAAGAGACCCTAAACAGTTGATTTTCAGGTATAAAATAAGTGCCAATAGTGCAGCAGATTTCAATGTCCATGCGGTTGTATTGTACGAAGAGTCGGTTGTTATTGACAAGGTGGGTAATGAATTGGTGATAGTTTAAGCCCACAACTGAAATAGTAATATGAAATCAAGTAAATGACACATATTTATTTGTAACGGGAATTATATAACATATATTATATGACTAAACTTCATGAAATCAACGTAAGACTTACAGATAATCAAAAAAAGAATCTGAGTAATGCTTACCATAAAAGGGAAACAATTGTTCTAAGACTGACAAATGATTCTCTTAATGGAAACGACACTCTTTATGTTCCAGCAATGGTGAAAAAACGATTGCAAAAAAATCGACAATTGAACAAAGGAATGGACATTAAGCTTGCTAAGACCAATATCAGAAAACAAGTAGGCGGAAGTCTTTTGAGCACCGTATTGTCACTTGGTATGAGAGCTCTTCCAGCAATTGGTAAAACCCTTGGGTTGAGTGCTCTTGGTGGTTTAGCAGAAGCTGGAGCCAAAAAATTGTTAGGATCTGGTCAAAAAGGTGGTGCTATGCCATTACCCATGATGATACCTTTCAATGCAATCAATCAACTGATGCCATATCTGAATATGTTTACAACCAAACAGCAAAGAGACATAATGAATGCGGCTCAAACAGGATCTGGCGTTAAAATAACACCGACTAAAACACAATCAGGTGGATTTCTAGGAACTCTGTTGGCTTCCGTTGGAATACCTTTGGCTCTGAATCTTGTCAAAAAGCTAACGGGAGGAGGAGCACCGAGGATAGGTAGACCAAGATTGCATGGTGAAGGAGCACCTAGAATGGGAATGCCCCCTCCATTTTACAGTTATCCGCCATATGTGACTGGTAATGGTAGAAAAAAAAAAACATCCTCAACCAAAAAAGGAAAAGGGTTACTATTGGGAAAAAACAGTCCATTCAATGGCATACCCATTTTGGGGGCAATATTGTAAAACCAAAATTTCACAAAAACATACCTATGTCCAATCACGATCTGAAAAAATGGTGTAAATATTTGAACATACCAATCAATGATGTACTGTCAAGAGATGAAAAAGTGCCACATAACCATAAACAGGCGTTATTTATTTACAATCTTGAACCAGCTTATATGAGCGGAAGTCATTGGGTTGCAACATATGTCAAAGACAATGTGATAAATTATTTCGATAGTTTTGGTATGCCCCCATTTCAAGAGATCGTAAATCATGCCAAAAAGAAAAATCTGACTTTGTTACATCAAAACAATCAGATACAAAACATACAAACAACAACTTGTGGGTATTTCTGTTTATACTTTCTGAATGAAATGAATAAGGGTAATTCGTATTATGATTTATTACAAGTGTTCGACATAAATGATACAATGAAAAATGAGAGATTTATCGAATATTATTTTAGAAATATCTAACTTATATATATTATGAAATCATATTGTGTTAAACAAAAGAAAGTGACTGAATGTGTTGAACCTTCAGGTTACAAAACAGCTAAAAATGGTAGACTAATGTTCTTTTGCACTTGTGCTGAATGTGGTATTACAAAGACCAAATTTGTCAAAAAACAGGGAAACTAAACAGCCCGTTGGGAGCGGGCTTACTCAGTGATATTGCTAATACTGGAACAGAATTATTTTTAACTAAAGGAGTACCTTATCTTGGCAAAAAAGCCGTTGAAATGGGTAGATATTATGGTTCCGAATTAATGAGAGACCCAAAATTGCAGAAAAAAGCAATCGATTATGGTTTGAGAAAAATGAACCCTCTACTTCATAAAGTTGGATCTGAAGCTCTCGATCAATTGTCGACGAAAATAAGACCGAATAAAAAATACACAACAAACAGAAAAGATCTTGATGGTGGTGCTGTTGACATTCACAAAGCTATTGGTAAATTGCCGAAACCAAAAGGCGGATGGACATTACCTGGGCATCATTACACAGGACCTTATAATGATTTAGAAAATCAACTGAAGTATGACCCAAAAACTGGTCAAATATTGGAAATATATGATATGCCCACTGGCAAAACTGATGCAATAGCAATGCAACACGATGTTGATTATTCCGTCTGCAAGGATGACAGGAAATGTAAAAACAAAGCAGATAGGAAAATGGTTCAAGCTTTAGACAACGTACCGTATAATGAAAGACAATGGGGGCATTGGTTGGCAAGAAATGTAATCAATACAAAGCAGAAACTAGGTCTAGGAGTTTCAAAAAACGGAAAAAGCCGTCGGGTAACTGGCAAGAAAAATTAGCAGATGAATTACATGCATCTATAAGACGCAACTTTACTCGGCGGCGTGTAATCGTAAATCATATTGACGAAATATGGGCAAGTGATCTAGTTGAAATGCAACAGTTTAGCAAATGGAATAAAGGTTATCGGTATCTTCTTATGGTCATTGATGTTTTCAGCAAATACGGTTGGATTGTCCCATTGAAGGACAAGAAAGGTGAATCTGTCACTGAAGCATTTAAAACAATATTCAGGGAAGGCAGAAGACCACAATATTTATGGGTTGATAAGGGAAAGGAGTTCTATAACAAACACTTGAAAGACTTGTTGGATAAAAATGGGATACATATGTACTCCACTGAAAATGAGGAGAAATCCTCAGTGGTTGAAAGGTGGAATAGAACAATTAAATCCAAAATGTGGAAACAGTTCACTGTTCAAGGTAATACAATGTATCTCGATATGTTACCCAAACTAGTGAAACAGTACAACAACACAAAACATTCAAGCATAAAAATGACTCCTGTAGAAGCATCTAATAAGAGGAATGAAGGTATAGTTTACTTCAATCTATACGGTGACACAGAAACATTAAAACAAAAACCAAAATTCAAGGTTGGTGACAAGGTTCGAATATCCAAGTATAAACGGAATGTGTTTGAAAAAGGATATACACCAAACTGGACCGAAGAAGTGTTCACAGTTGATAAGATCCAATACACTAATCCAATAACATACAAACTAAAAGATCTCAGAGGTGAAGAGATACAAGGCAGTTTTTATGAACCTGAATTATTAAAAGCAAAGCAGAATATTTTCCGTATTGACAAAGTGATTAGAAGAGACTATAAAAAGAAACAAGCTTTTGTAAAATGGAAGGGATACAGTGATGAATTCAACAGTTGGGTACCGTTGAAAGACATTGAAAACATATGAATTGTGGTGAAACAAACGCACCTTGATAAATATATAAGAAAATAATATATAGTACATGTATATATGGACAAGTTCGAAAATGAAGAAAAGTTTGGTTTCTATTATGAGAGCGATCAAGACTCCGGTTCGGATTCCGATTGGACGCCATCGCAAGAAAGTATATCTGAAGAAAGCTGCTGCAGTTCGCAGGAAACAAGCCAGGAATCTGATGAAGAAATATAAAACATATTAACATATGGAATTCAGAGGAAGCGAAATAATTGAAACCATGGCTGTAAGAAAAGTGATCACAGAAATGATTTGTGAAATAGTGGTCAGGAACGCAGGTTATATGCATTATGTTCATTCAGAAGCAGTACCATTGTTGATCAAAGCATTGAAAACAGGAGGACCAAAGAAAGAAATCGGGAAAATGTTTCACATCATAGATGTCAAAATGGATTTTTTGTTCAGAGAGTTTAAAAGGTACAGCGATTTTTTGAAACCATTGAAATTGATACAAAATATATAAAAAATAAAATATATAGTAATATAATATGGAAGATCGAAGACCAGTTGGCCGCCCAAGATTTTATACTGATGAAGAAAGAAGAAAAATAAAAACCGACTACATGTTGCATAAAGAATGGTACTGTAAAATATGCAACAATGGTAGAAACTACACTCTTGCTGGCAAACATTGCCATTTAAAAACAAAGAAACATTTCAAAAATTCATTTACATATAATACGGGTTACATTTATGATAAACATGAAAATAGCAATTAATTTATTCATATCACTTCTCTTTTAAAAAAGTTAAATACATACTTCCCGTATGTGTTGAACTGTAAACGCACCATAATTTGACTTAAAGAATTATTATCTATAGATATATTATAATGGCAAATAATATGATAAATATTATGAACCGAAGTTCGCTTCAAAATCTGAGCAAAGAAGAATTAATAGAATTGATTATAAAACAAAATACAAAACCAGTGCCCGCACCGAGGACAAAAACAAGACCGATCTCAAAACCAAGAAAGAGTGTAAAAGAACTTGTTGACTATTTTGAGAGGCAGAGACTGCCTGCTCCTCCTTCTGAATGGCTGGAAGAAATAGAACAATTAAACAGACCAGTGCCAGCACCTAGATCCAAAAAACGACCAATTCCATTACCGAGGACCATAATACAAGAAACGAACAAAGCTTTAAAAGGGTTTACGAAGTCTTATGAAATCAACATAAAAAACAGCAAAGACCCACTTATGCAACTGCAAAATACAAGAAAGGCTGTTGCCATTCACATTGGAAAAATATTAAAATCAATGAAAGGTCTAAAGTTTGTTGAAACACTGAGGGTCACATTTGAAAAGCAAACAGGGCGAGAAGAAAAAATCATCAAAACGGCTTATTTCAACAGTCAACCACAAACAATAACAAATGACACACAAATTGAACTAGCTTTATCTTTGTCAAAACAAGTCATACTAAACAAGATTGCAGTTTGGATTTCAGAGGGATCTGGTTGGACTATTCAATCTGTTGAAAATCATTATATCAATGTGGTAAAATACGAGCCAATGAAAGGATCTTCTTACATCAAATTACCAAATGAACTCAAACACAGTGCAAAAGGATTGATCAACATGAAAAATGAGGATAATGAATGCTTCAGGTGGTGCCACATAAGACATCTCAATCCTCAAGACAAATACCCACAGAGAATCAAAAAATCAGACAAAGCATTCATTGAAAATTTGAATTATTCAGGAATTGAATTTCCAGTGACTACCAAACAGTACAACAAAATAGAAAAGCAGAATGAAATTAACATCAATGTTTTCGGTTATGAAAACAAACAAAAATATCCCATTTATGTGTCCAAAGAAAAGTATAAAGATTGCATGAATCTGCTTCTTATAACAGAAAATGAAAACAAGCATTATGTGTTGATCAAAGATTTCAACAAATTCATGTACAATCAAACAAAACACAAGGAAAGGAAGCACTTCTGTATGCATTGCTTACAATGTTTCAGTTCTGAAAGAGTATTAACTGATCATAAAGAAAACTGCATACAAGTAAATGGCACACAAGCTATCAAAATGCCAACAAAAGATGATAACATACTAAAATTCAATAATTTCCATAAACAACTACCAGTACCATTCGTCATTTATGCAGATTTTGAAGCTATAACAGAAAAGATATCCGGTTGCCAACCTAATGATGATAAATCGTACACAGAGGCTTATCAGAGACACACAGACTGTGGTTATGGATATAAGGTTGTGTGTTGTTATGATGATAAATACACAAAACCAGTACAAATTTATAGAGGTGAAAAAGCTGTTTACAAATTTATGGAAGCTATGCTAGAGGAAGTTAAATATTGCAAGAAGATCATGAAAAAATATTTCAATAAACCATTGAGAATGACTGAAGATGATGAAAAAGAATTTCAAAAAGCTAATGAATGTCATATCTGCAATAAAAAATACAATGAAAATGATGTGAGAGTTAGAGACCATTGCCATATCACAGGTAAATACAGAGGATCAGCTCACCAAGATTGTAACCTAAATTTCAGATTGACTGAGAAAATACCAGTTATGTTTCACAATCTCCGTGGGTATGACAGTCATTTTATAATGCAAGAAATTGGTGAGATAGTTAAAAAGCATACATACACAAACAAGAAAGGTGAAACATGCCAAATGAATATCAATGCCATACCAAACAACATGGAAAAGTATATGGCTTTCATGCTTGGTAATCATCTGACCTTTATTGATAGTTTTCAATTCATGAGCTCAAGTCTTGATAAACTGGTGAGCAACCTACCAAAAGAAGCATTAATATATACTTCTCAAAAATTCAAAGGTAAAGAGCTTGATTTGATGAGTAAGAAGGGAGTATACCCATATGACTTTATGGACAGTTTTGAAAAATTCAATGAAAAGCTGCCACCAAAAGAAGAATTTTGCAGTATATTAAATGATGAGCATATCTCAGGTGATCAATACAAACATGCTCAAAATGTATGGAACACTTTTGATCTAAAAAATATGGGCGAGTACCATGACTTATATCTTAAATCTGACATCCTTCTGTTAGCTGATGTGTTTGAAAACTTTCGAAAGACCTGTCTGCAATACTACAAACTAGACCCCTGTCATTATTTTACCAGTCCTGGGCTTTCTTGGGATGCTATGTTAAAGATGACTGACATTAAATTGGAGCTTATGACTGATATTGATATGTTTCAATTCATTGAAAAGGGCATGCGTGGTGGTACATCATACATAGCAAATCGATACGGCAAAGCTAATAATAGATACATGAAAACGTATGATGAGAAGGCGCCCTCAAAGTATATAATGTATCTAGATGCTAACAATCTGTATGGTTGGGCAATGAGCCAATACCTTCCAACTGGTGGTTTTAAATGGTTGGCTAAAAACCAGATTGATCAGATAGACCTAGCCAAGTATAAAGAAAATAGCAATAAAGGTTTGATATTAGAAGTTGATTTGGAATATCCCAAAGAATTACACGATCTGCATAATGATTATCCGCTAGCAGCCGAAAAGGTCAAAGTCAACAAAGATATGCTTTCTAATTATTGCCAAGAAATAGCCAATAAATTCAAAGTGTCAACTGGCTTAGTTCATAAACTGATACCTACATTAAGCAACAAAGAAAAGTGTGTTCTTCATTATAGGAACCTACAATTGTACACCGATCTTGGTTTGAAAATAACCAAAATCCATCGAGTTCTAAAGTTCAATCAGTCACCATGGTTGAAAGAATACATTGATTTCAACACACAGAAGAGAACCAATGCTAAAAATGCTTTTGAAAAAGACTTCTTCAAGCTTATGAATAACAGTGTATTTGGGAAAACAATGGAAAATATCAGAAAGCGAGTAGATGTCAGATTAGTAACTGATAAAAACAAACTGTCAAAAATGGCTGCCAAACCAACATATGTTAGTAGTAAGATCTTCAATAAAATCTAGTGGCAGTGCATAAAATCAAAGAAACACTAACCCTAAACAGGCCGGCATATGTGGGTATGTGTATCCTAGATCTTAGCAAGACACTAATGTATGATTTTCATTATAACTACATCAAACAAAAATACGGTAGCAAAGCGAAATTATTATTCACAGACACAGACAGCTTGACCTATGAAATTGAAACCAGTGATGCGTACCAAGACTTTTGGAATGATAAAGACAAATTCGATAACAGTGATTATCCCGAAGATTCACAATATTTCGACACGACAAACAAAAAAGTAATCGGTAAATTCAAAGACGAGGCAGCAGGTATACCAATAACCGAATTCGTCGGATTGCGATCGAAAATGTATTCATATATGAAAGACAATGACAAAGGCGGAAAGACCGCTAAGGGTATTAAAAAGAATATCATCAAAAAGAACATAACTCATGAAAATTATAAAAACGTACTGTTTAATAACAAGCAACTGCATCACACCATGAAAACGATTAGAAGCAACTTACATCAACTTGGAAGCTATGAGCTTAATAAAGTATCATTATCTTGCTTCGATGACAAGCGGTACATTCACAATAATGGTGTGACAAGTCATGCATACGGTCATTACAACATTAACACACTAAAATAACATTTCTTTTAAAGGATTGAACACAAAATGTCCAACCAGAAAAAAAACCAAAATTTGAACCATTTGGTTGTATTTTCGGTTTTGGTTAATTTATGGGTTAACTTTTCATTGGTTGAAAATCACGGGGAAACCCCCTTTATTTATTTCCGAGAATGCCATGCTTTGTGATTTTTCTAAGAAAGTCACGCATTTTAAATAACATATAGTTCCAAAAGAAATTTTGCGTTGGATCCATTCTGCCTCGCCACGGCATAGATTCGCAGAAATATAAAACATATAGATTTCCAAGAATATGAGACCGAAAATACGAGATCAAAAATATGTAACCGTCAAATGTAAAGTAGTATGGAGTTGGGTTGGGATGAGAGCATTTTTACAAAATGATCTCATACCCCCAACTCCTATACTACTCAAGCGCCACAAGCCGGTTTATTTTGCTTACCATATGCATACAAACTCCGCTCTAGCATAACAATACGTAAGCATACTTAATGGTACTGACCTCCTAAAAACTTGTTAAAGGAAAAGTACACTGGGCACCTGCCGGATACGAAAACCCAAAACCCTTTGGGAATGAGGGAACGTATTCTCCAAACCCTATGCAAGTGCCACTACCCTATGGAGGCTAAGGGGAAAATTGACTGATTCAAATCCCTAACGGATCACTATTTGTACGACAAATTACCCATAATCCCCACCAGACAACAGGACCCAGTCCTCTGGTCCGTGCCGTCAAAATATCCATTTCTGCCAATTTCGGAGGCTACAACTGTCAGAAATAGCATTATTCCTTGTAAGTTTACAGCATAGAACAAAATACACGAGTTACTCTGTTTTTGGCGAAAAAACCACAGATAAAGCAGTAAAGAAGTGAGACCACTGAACGTGAGCCAAAGTGATTAATTTTCATAGCAATTTGCATGATAATTTGCATGATAATTTAAACACAATCATCATGCTCGCTATATATATCGTGAATAAGGCCTATTGCCAAGAACTTTGATTGGTTCATTGCCCTGTTTGCAACTGCAGTGATTGGTCGGAGCAATGACTTTGATATTGGTTGTATGAGACAACTGTGTTATGCTTGCTGTGACTACGAGCCGGTGATTGTATCCGCTGTCATCTAGGGCTTTCTGATAAAGAGGTGCTGCTTCGTTAAACGAATATTCATCAAATGAGATTTCGGACAACCCTTTTTAATGGATTTCGGAATGTTTTCGATAATGTGAGGTGGATGGTTTGATTTCTTGTTGACGTAGAGTGGGATGTTTCTGGGTTAGGTGTAGGCCATGTATTTTCCATTAAACAGGTTGAAGGTGACATCGAGAAAGTTTACGGTTTTTTTTTTTTTTTGGCCTCGATTGTAATTTTCAGGCCGCTATTTCTGAAAATACTGCACAGATCTTTTTTGATGAGCTCTGTTTGCCGTGGTGATGCTTTTGATATCTCGAGGCCGTCATCTCTGTATAAGCCAAAATCGCATGCACTGTCAAACTTCTCTTTGATTTTGTGGAGGAGATGAGTACCAACAAGCTCGCAAGATTCAGCACTGTCGTAGCTCCCCATAGCGACGTCAAAAAGATTACATGAGGTCTTTTTACCCCATGGCTCACAATAACTGTACTTACTAGAACTTTTTGCTAGAAGGATGATATGCCGTTCATTGTCGGTTATGGTGACATATTCAGATGCAGTTTGTAGAGCTTCACTTAGCAATTCAATTGAAATCGATAGGTAGAAATCTACTACGTTGAATGGAATGATCGAGTACATATCTTTGTGCAGGATGTTAGTGAATTAAGATAAAACGGCTTGGTATTTTTCCATTGGTTGAGCTTCAAGTGGTTAGCAACTTTGGCATTAACGCAGTCAAGGAGTTGTTTACTGATTCTGCCAATCTCAGCCTTATCCGGGTTGATAAGTCGACATGTCGGGTTATTGGCGAAGTTAGGCTTGTGATCTTTAAGAGTTATGAAGGCTTCGCGTTTTGCAGTGATGTTAATTCTGTCATCGAGATGCATTTTCTTAGCGATGGCTTTGGCCTCTAGATCGATGGGATTCGTGGTGCCGTGGGTCACTTTCTTGTAGGTCTTAGTGATATTTTTTTGAAGCAGATCATTGTAAGAAGCTGTGTCCATTTTATAGCAGTTTTTTGTCTTGTCCGCGGGTACTCAGAGTGTGTCAGATTTCATGATGTTGTTATGAATGTCTGAGGAAAGCTTCTGCTGGAATTCACACTTCACGTTCCGGAATTTGATGGTCTCGATCATGTTAAGGAGCCTCTTCTCAAAATTGAGCATCGCAAGTACTTGTGGACCCTTGTGGAGGTGGTTTACGGAAGAAAAATCCAAATGTTTCCTTGCGGCTGCCTTCCGCGCTAGGGTTAAAGAAGAAAACGCCTTCCAACGCAAGTCGAGGCGGATGACCTAAGGTTACAGCAATCAGTTAACCATGAACGAGCTCATTCGTCAGAAATAACATTAGTTTAGCTCCGGAACTTGCAAAAGACGTTTGATTTTGATTTAGTCTCGATATTCAGATGTATAACTCCAGAGGAGAAAAATCTATTTTCGTGATTATGCTTATCATTGGCTTTGACAAAGGGATCAGTTATGTTAGAAGGTGTATTTTTTGAAGAAACAAAATACATTACAGACAAGACTTGTACGTGTAAGACCGTGTAACGTAAAGCATATTCAAAGGAAGAGTTTTGGAAGAGATAAAGAAGGGGGCTGCGTGAGATCTTGTTTCACAGGTCTGGAATACATCAAACGAAGAGCACGATTTTGTATGAACCGTATTTTGCTTAAATGAACTTTGGTATAGCATGGCCCCAAGCCGACAAACCATAAGACAAGTGAGGTAGAATCGGAAAGCGATAGATAATTATAAGAGTAGAGAGTGGGACAAAGTGTCTGAGACGAGCAATTACTCCGACAGGATGGTTTAGAGGTCATCAACCGTACCTCCCACCTCTGTGACCCGGGTTCAACTCTGGCTCGGGTCGTATGTGGGCTGAGTTTCAGTCGATCTCAATCTGACTCCGAGGGTTTTTCTCCGGGTACTCCGGTTTTCCTCCCTCCTCAAAATCGACTCCCGGCCTATTCCATCAGGC
>NC_090875.1:10368060-10385560 GCF_036669935.1 Montipora foliosa | reverse complement strand
CAGTCGTTTACTCCAAAAAAAGATGTTCTTAATTAGTTCACATATGGAATTGAGTAATTATAATCATGGATAATATATTATAAAAAAAGCTGCGTCGATATGCTTTGAGAACTTTCGAAAAGTTCGGCAAAATGACATTTGCGACATCAAAGCGGATACCAGTTTGGAGTCATACAACTACCCCGAGGTCTATCTATTATTACTTTTAATACTATGTCATTGTTTAACATAGTTTTTATTATTGCCATTTAAGCGTTCGTTACATAACAACCGTATGGAAAACTTTAATAAGGAATTCATGGAACAGAATGACGCACCGGAAGAAATAAATAGTGAAGAAGGTACTTAATTTTTCTCTGTCCTTGTGTGGGCCCATTTCCATCATTAGGGCTAACGCTCACATGGTTCATGGGTCACTTCACATTGCACTCTAATCAGTTAAGTCTATAAGCGAACTATAACTAAGAAATTTGATGAAACACCTTTGACAAACGACATGGCTGGAGTCAAACTTACTGCTCCGATTTAGACAACCATGTATTAAGGAGGCAGTGTAGCTTAGGCTTGTTGCAAAATACGCAACGCAATATTCCCGCCGATGTCAATATGTAAAATACGCAATATGCGCTAATTATAAACGGTTTATTTTAACAGCGGTTTACTTGGAAAGTGTCAAACTGCGCCGTTCCCATGAGGTTCCTCGCGTAAATACCTGGATAATGGATGTGTTTTGCGGTAACTGTTTCTAACATTCATCGCCTTCCATCTTTAACCATCCTCTGTTATATGCAGCAGTAATTTAAAGTATTTAGCATTAAAGACTCAGTTTTAATGTCCTTTTAATAACCGTTTTGTCATCAGAACCGGATAGTTCTCCAAATCCGGAGCAGTGAAGAACGCACGTAAATGTCTTTCCCTCAAATGTGTCCGTGTTTTTTTACATTTAAGGTCGACATTTTCGAAAGTACAGCCTAGCGTAAAATTTAACATTTATGTTGCGTCTTGTTTTCTTGCATCTCTTGCCATTTTAACTCGATGGACTTGTTTCCGTTGGAGTAAGCGTGCGACATATAAAGAATCGGTAGGTAGTAAGTCGTCTGAGTGGGATGGAGGAGATGATTACTTTCTCTTGCCGAAAGGATTCCTATAAATTCCCGGAGATCTAACGGTGATGTACCCTCAAATCTTTTAGCTAGCTGAGGTGTTCTGAATTGTGAAATGTGCTACGCGGGAGGAAATCCGGAAGGTTGGAACTGATAGCTCGTTACATTGATTTCAACACGAATGCAGGAAAATCAAGGGCTACAATTCAGTTCTGTCTCTAAAAGAAAGAAGACACTATATTCTGAATCTTGAGAATCCCAAAATAATAAAATACCTGTGGTTGCTGTCTACTGGTACATCAATGCCTTAACAGGAAAAAGGCCATCGAGTTAAAATGGTACGAAATATACGAAAACACTGGACGCAACATCGAAGTAATTTTTTTCTCTCGGATATAGTTATGAAAGTGTCGACCTCAAATGTAAAACATAACGAAGCATTTGAGTGAAAGATGAAAGGCGATTAATGTTGCAAACACATGCTATGCCGCAAAACACATCCATTTTTGCAGGTGTGCATGAGAAACCTGGTAGGAACTATGAACATTTGCATTTTGACATTTTGCAAGTTAAACGCTTTCAAAATAAACCTTTTTGCACACATTTCGTATATTGCGTGTTTTACAGATTGACGTCAACATATTTTGCGTGTATTGGGTGTACTGCGCATTTTGCGTATTGTGTTGCTTTTCGTATTTTACAATAAGCCTGTGGAAAGGAAATGAAAGGAAAAAAAGGAAAAGAAAAGTGTCTAGTCGTTCTAGTGCTGGAGCACTAATTGGGGGCACCGTAGGGTGAAATTAACAATTAACACAAATCAAGTGAAATGGTTGTTTTTGAGGAGAGGGGTAACCAGACTACCCAGAGAAAGCCTCTCGGTGCAGAGTAGAGAACCAACAAACTCAACCCACATATAACGTCGAGTCTGGAATCGAACCCGGGCCACATTGTTGGGAGGCGAGTGCTCTAACCATTGCGCCATCCCTAAACCCCCTGGAAGGCCCTCTGTTGGGTTCCAGGGATCCCTGGTTAAGGGCCCGCTCTGAACACTCGTTGGATTTGATGCTGGTAGTCCTTGGTTCAGCTTCTCGACTGCACCTTCTAAGTACATAACTGGTTTGCCTCCTACAAGTTATGATACTTATAAACGTTGCTGTCACAATGATTTTCTTTGGGAAGTATGTATGTAGATAACTTTGTATAAAGCTAGTGGTTATTTCAAGTTAAAGCTTACAATTGTTAAATGTAAGGAATTTAGTATTTCACTTCAACTTTAGCTTAAGATTACCCTTGTGGCAAATTATCCACATACCGAACTGTAAGTGCATTGTAGGGATATGTGAAGTTCCCCTGCAGTTTGTTCAGTAACATTGTCTAATTTGGCAAATGCAGATTTTCATTTCCTAGTCGGCGTATTTCTTAGCCGCTGCTTTAAGTATATGTAATCACGTGGGTCCGAGGACAATTAAGGATTAATTTCACGCGTATTTTCAAAGTTGTTACAAAATTGCCCGAGTCGGGAAGCGAAAAGGGCAATTTGCAAAGACTGAAAAATACTACTGAAATCAATCCTTAATTGCTCGAGGGGGGCGCATTGTTAAATGACAAATCGGTTTAATCATGGGAAAGCTTTAATATTAAATATACAGCAGAGACGCTTTCGTTAAAGTTCAATTCAATAATTGAAATCGTTGCTCTTAAAATGTATTTTATAATTGGACAAAAAGCAAGTGACAAGAGACTTGATTCTTTCCCCTTCGCTTAAATGATACTTTTTTTTTTCTGAAATATGAAGACTGGGACCGGAATGACCCAGAAGACATCATTGAGAGCGAAGACGAAGCTGATATGAACAGAGAAGGTACATAAATGGTTATGTTAAGAAGGGAAAACCATGGGTCTTATTTTAGAATCATTTATATGAAAGAGCTTTTCAGATTACTATGGATATTAAATGCTCATCTTTTTCACTTTTAGTCATAGTCTTTAGCCGTTTTACATGAGTAGAGCATTACACCAGCATCGCAGAGGTGATGGATTCTTATCCCGTTGAAACCACCTTAATTTTTCAGGTGCCGATGAGAGACAATTGCTTAAATTGTCCAGTTAAAGTGGTACTGTGATGAAAATATAACTTCATTTTTTTTCTTCAGATTTTCAATGTGTGTTTGCCTCACACCTGCTTGGCAACATTTTCAGCTTTAATCTTTATCCAAAGGCTGTTTACTTTGAGTGTAACTTTTGGATTCCACACTCCGGCATTACTCACGCTCAAAACTGACCGCTTGGACCTCAGAGGGTTCGATCTGGGGAAAAGTGACGTCATTAACTCAATAGCTTAAGATTTCAGCTTTTAAACGCAGTTTATTATGTATGAAAAACACGATTTTAAAAAATCTGGAAGCTCAAAGCTCTCTTTTGCATTTAATTCAGTCGCGTACAAACGCGAAACGTTCTTAACTCACCTGAAGTGTACTGTACAACTCTCTCGATTCCCTTTATGTTTCGCAGCTGCTAAGAGCGAATTGCATAGCTTCTTCCGGCCATACATCAATCAGCACACTAGCTGGTCGCCTGATTACTCCAAACAGTTCTTGCTGCCACGTTTGACGCGAAAAACACAAATATTTGCGCATGCCTAATTGACATTTGGCTGCCACCGAATGCTGCAAAACTTCGTTTTTGGCACGTGGCCTACTTCTCTAGGCGGGCTTGGACTTCCTCAAGAAGTGGTCCTGGCCAGCTTGATCTCGAATTCTTGGCTCGCGTGCCTAAAATATTTCATTTACACAGATAAAATCGAGCGGGCCGTTGTCTAAATTGAAGGTCCACGTGCCAAAATTGAGAAGTGCCGGGCCGAACATAGATGTAGTTTAATGGGGCCTTAGTGTTTAGTTAACATAAATTTAAATCCAAAAAAAAATAGATTTATCATAGTGCCACCTTTAAAGTGCTACTACGACCAAAAAAAACTAACAAACAAAACAAACAATTCTTCTTTTTCTTTGGATTTCAAAACTATGTTAACTAAAAACTACGTGACCCAAGTTTTTTAAGTTCTGATTTAAAAAACGACACTTGTTTTTTTTTAACTGGAATTTTGTTATTTATTGGTCCGCCACTAAAATCTTGAGAGAGCTAGGTCGAGGAGAAAATGACGTCATAGTTAAGAATGCAATGCGTGTGTACACAGCTGAATTAATATGCAGCACGGGAGTTTCGGGCTTCAGACTTTTAAACTCGTTTTCTGCATATGTAATAAGATGCGTTTACATGCTGAAATTCTAAGCTAGTGAGTAAATGACGTCAGTTTTCCCTAGAACCAACCCTCTGAGGTCCAATCGGTCAGTTTTAAACGTGAGTAATGGCGGACCGTGAAATCCAAACCTTACACTCAAAGTAAACAGCCTTTGGATAAAAATCAAAGCTAAAAATTTTTCCAGTTAGGTGTTCAGCGGACACGCTATCCAAATCTGGAGAAAAAAAGAAAATGATTTTTTGATCATAGTAGCATTTTAAGCACGAGGATCACTTGCACATTTAATTTAAATGAGTAACATTTGGACTATCTATTCGGGTAGGGTACACTGTGTTGTAGCTCTACTATGATATACCTACCTTCAGTGTCTGTAGCCATGATCATGCTGTTTACAGTTTAATGGTTCATGTTTTTTCTTCTTATTTTGTCCTTTTGAGGAACCAGATAGAAAGCAACGCTACGTTGGCTGCTGTATTACTATTCATTATCTCATAGTTGCGTAATAAGTTTAATTATATTTTTCTACGTTTTATATGATATGCATGTGACCTGGCCCGGCTGACATTACGCTTAAACTAGCTGCTATTACGCATCGCGTTTAAGAGACCTTGTCAACACGCGTTGGTAACAGAAGACTTATTATTCCAATTTGATTTAGAGATTTATTTTTCCTCTTTGAAACACTAAGATTCCTATCAGAACAGCCTAGAGGATATCAAGCATTATGATGAAAAGGAAGAAGCTGACATGATTGAAGGAGGTACGTAATTTGCCTTTGGAAAATGTGGTTTGAATTTTGACGTAGCAATTAAACACACTTCACTGTTCCTTGATCCCTAGGGAGGCGCGATGGCTTCATGGTTAGTGTGCTCGACTCCGGAGCGAGTGGTCCTGGTTCGGGTCCTGGCCGGGGACATTGTGTTGTGTTCTTGGGCAAGACACTTTACTCCCACGGTGCCTCTCTTCACCCAGGTGTATAAATGGGTACCGGCGTAATGCTGGGGATAACCCTGCGATGGACTGGCATCCCATCCAGGGGGGAGTGAAAAATACTCCTAGTCGCTTAATGCTACGGAAACGGGTATAAGCACCGGCGTGTTGGGTCATTGGCTCGGAAAGCGCTTACTGTTCCTTGATTGATTGGAGATTTACAAGCAAAACGCAATAATTAAAAACTGTTAATGCGCCGATCAACTCCAAACTTCAACACCCCCCCCCCCCCCCGGGGGAAAGCCCGGGTATTTGAACCTTTTAAGATTGACACGTTCAAATTCCCGCCCCCTCGGGACAAAATGGTATTCAAATGCCCTACCCTATCGTCGGATTTGTCTGTCATACCCAATCGCCGTCGGCTCCTCCTGTCTTTAATAAAGACCTTTTGAAGACCTTTTTTGTAAGCCAATCGCTCACAAATGCTGTATCTCTTCCTTTAAACTCTTCCATCTCGTCCAAACACGTGTTTTATAGCTGTTAGCGACTTCGGCGCCCGAAAAAAAATCATTTGAAACCGCAGGCAAAGGTCAATTTCCCACTCTCCAGGCACAGAAGATAGTCAAATACCCGGGGTTTGCCCGGGAGGAGTGGGGGGGAGGATGTTGAAGTTTCGATTTTATCGGTGCATAATAGTCACCAAGTGAACGTTCAATTTGAAGTTTGCTTTAAAAGACGGCGGAGAGCCATAGTTGAACTTTGCGAATTGTTCAAATAAAAGCGACTATTATTATTGATTGAAAAGACGATTACTACGGCAATCCTGTAAAAAATGGTTTATGATTTAAAAATGTTATGACACGATGGCTTAGCAGGTATTCCAATCATACAGAATTTAAGGACTCTCTGTCGAACTGTCTGCTTTACACACTTTTGTGTTTTCATTCTGCATGATGAAGCCACTCGCGAACGGCGTGAGAAAATAAGCAATTGTGTCCTTTCCAACAAGCGAACGGACGAGAAATACCCTCGATTGATCAATAAACTAATCAAAGATAATCGGTTTCCCCGCCTAACGCGATCCGGGCCACGACAGCGATTCAAATATAACACAGATATCGATAAAGTACATTTATTGTCTTCGATTCAGACGGGGCTGAACGTCTGTTTTTTATAACAATATGAAAAAGAAATACTGATTATTCTTGTTCGATACTATACAATCAATTTGAGGCAAACTGATAAGTTGTTTATGTTAAGACTTCTGCAACCGTTGCAATCCAGTAACGTACAGAAACAGCTTGCACATCTTGGTCAATTCCGAGAACGTTTGACCCGACATAAGCTTTATAATTAACAAAATCATTTCAACCATAGGTTGTTTGATAATATGATCAGAAGTTCCTGAATAACTTCCGAAAATATTAAAGAGAAAAAATATATATATCAAACAGAAGAGAGCAAAAAACATGTAGCTCAATCAGTACAAACATATGACTTCAGCAAATTAAACTGGTTAGCAACAATAATCGATCTCCAGTGATCTCGAAATGACTTCCGTGGCTCAGGTGTCTGAGGTCTTCATTAAGACATTTACTAATCGCTTCATCACGGTCCAACAGTCATCAACTGATGTTTTTCACCGTCTACATGGCGAATTTGCGGCCGATATATCAATAACGATTAAATCCTCAAAACTACCGATTAGCAATAAAATGTACACATACAAAACAAAAGGAATAAAAGCACTATTAATTTCACACTAATCTAGCGTTAAATTTGAACACAATCCTCCGATTGCGTGGGATTCAATACAAGATGTATGAAATATGAAATATGATCAATGGAGATTCAGTGGTCCACGAAACCTGAGCTCAGCAACGCTCTGCATGCCGTTCAACAGAGAGTCTGAAATTTTATTTGTTGAGGTTTAGTTGAAACACCTTCAATATAGTGGCTGTTAAAAACTCCAAGCACATTTCAACTTGCATTGTGCGCAACCAATACAAAATATATTTTTTTTGTTGGGTGGACAGCCGTCTCATTTATTTTGTCTCTTGATGTTTTAGTCGAAGACAACGACGAAGACGAGGACAAGAACGAGGACGAGGACGAGGACGAGTACGAGTCCAAGGACGAGGAGGAGGAGGAGGAGGAGGAGGAGGAGGAGGAGGAGGAGGAGGACGAGGACGAGGACGAGGACGAGGAGGAGGAGGAGGAGGAGGAGGACGAGGACGAGGAGGAGGACGAGGACGAGGACGAGGACGAGGACGAGGACGAGGACGAGGACGAGGAGGAGGACGAGGACGAGGACGAGGACGAGGACGAGGACGAGAATGAGGATGAGGACGAGGACCAGGACGAGGACGAAGACGAGGACGAGTACGAGGACGAGGACGAGGACGAGGACAAGGATGACGACGAATACGAAGACGAATCTGAAGACGAAGATGAAGACAAACCTGAAGACGAAGACGAAGACGAAGACGAAGACGAAGACGAAGACAAAGACGTAGACGACGACGAAATGGTAGACGAAGACCAAATGGAAGACGAAGATTCAGAATTATTTACCGGAGAATACGCTGAAGACGAGACTCAAGCGGACGCTGGGGCACCTAAAGGTAAAAAAAAGCTTCGGTAAGATTATGGAGACGCTCTGCATTGTAATTCCCTTTGTCTTCATTGCCATCCTTGCTATCTAGACATCGTGTAAAACATTCAGTTGCCGGGACAGACCTAGAGTGGTTGGTGTCGGAAGAAAATTCTTGAATAGTTTGGTTTTGCATAACTATGCTTAATGACCAGCTGAAAAACGCATCTGATGTACTCAGCCAATCAGAGGAAAAGCAAACCAAATAGACCCTCTTAGAGTTGACCTCAACCTCAAATTTGCGCCTCTGGCTGTGAGGCTGAAATTGCTCGTTTTAATTTTACCGCGCTACTGCTGACCTCATGCTCTTTGCCTGAGTTGTGGATTAGCTCATTGATTTTCAGCGTTTATTATTATTTGCCTTTGGCTTCACTGTTGCAATTATTACTAACTGTTGTTAGGGAAGAATGACTTAACAACTATAACAACATTCTTAGGGTATTTTGACCGGTGGATCAATGAGGAAGATGGGCCAGAAGAATCCAATTCAGAGCTGATGAATGCGAATGGTGATTAAATCATTTATGTGTAAAGTTGTGTGCCAAGCAAAGCAATGTGAAAACGTGAATAACAAAAGTTAACATTTTAAGTATTATCTGTAAACTGTCAGAAGAGAACTATCTTGTGTGATGTTTTAGCTGCTCAACCTTAGCAAAAAAAGAACCTTTAAATGAGGTCGTGCAATTCCTTTCAATATCGTGAGTAGGCTCGTACAATATGTATCAGGTTTTTATCTGTGATGAACTAGCATTCGGAAGGTCTTTGGATGGAGCACTCGTATTTTCCCGAGTAACCATCGCTAATTAAATCTCTTCATTTCAGATTTGTATCTGATGTGTTTAGCCTTTTCATTTCACTTTCTTCAAGAGTCCGAAGAAGGTAAACTAACCTTTTAAAAGACCCCTGCTCTGCTTCGATAGGTTTTCTCCGCATACTCGTACTTTCGTTTTTCCTAGTCACAACAAATCAGCATTTTAGTTTATTTCAATTCCAGAGTTCTTGGGAAGAGCATTTAATGGTAGTCGGAATTGAACGTTCTCCCTAATAAACAGCAATAATTGAATGAGTTATTGTTATATATCAAAATAACTTAGCCCGAGGCAAGTAGATTTGGGAGGGGCTGATTTCACTCGCCGAGACCTTGATTACGCGGACATCACAAAAACTGAATACAATACACCTCTTTCATAGTCACTGTGGCGGCCAAATGAAATGTTCTTCACTTTCAATGCTAATAAGCCTTTCTACCCTCGCTTCCACGAGCAAATTTCAAAAGAATTCTTGTTGCAAAATGAGGTTAGTAGGTCTAATTAACATAAGGGTAAAAGCAAGTGGTCCATAGTTATTTTATTCTATGTTGTTTTAGAGAAATCAAGGGGCATAAGTATTTTCAAGTGGAATTCATATTTTTTCTTCTCTAACAAGGAAAAACAATTAAATACGTAGTCATGACCAACTTTTACATCGGTAGGCCAACCGGAGTGAATGCAGCAGTAAGAGCGTATCATAAGAAATTCTTAAAGACTCTGAAGGCTGGGTACCTGTTTTTACCCCATCAGGTTTCAAGGGGCTGTGAAGGTCAGAGTGGTACACTTGATTTTGCGTACTTTTACCAATTACACGCCCCTACTCGCTATGCAACTAATCGTTAACCCAGGAAATACTTTTAAACGACCCAACTCAAACCTCCATGATAGAAAATGGTTGCGTCAGTGTTAAATCAAGTTCTATTGTTCAGTTTTCCCCTAGTGATTCAAAACACCAAAGAGTTGACATTAGAGTAGTGTCATCACTAGTGTTACACTTTGTTCCTCTCAAATGTGACCGCAGCCAAAGTCTATCGAGAATACAAGTTTCAAACGACAGAGTTAAAGTAATGATTCCAAGTTCGAAAGAGACCTAACACTACTGTGAAGTTTCCTTATACCCAATTATTCCATCAGAGATCAACCCTAGTATTGGAATTGGGCCCACACAAGGATAGAGAACAACTGACCAGGGTGGGATTTGAACCCACGACCTTGGGATTTAATCACCGTTGCTCTACGGACTGAGCTAAAAGGTCATAATGGGAAGAGGTAGTGGGTATGTGAGATGTTATTCACAAGGACAAATTCGGCTCGGCCCAAGCCTAATTTAGATGATCGTTAGTTGTTGTCCTTCAGTAGCATTTTGATAGTGATGATTCCAAGTTCGAGTGAGGCCTAACACGGCCTGTTCCCGTTCTGGCCTTGTAGCTCAGTCGGTAGAGCAACGGTGATCAAATTTTAAGGTCGTGGGTTCAAATCCCAACTTGGTTAGAGTTGTTCTCTGTCCTTGTGTGGGCCCAATTCCAATACTAGGGTTGATCTCTGATAGAATAATAGTGTATGCTTATTAAATTTTTCGCCCTGAAAGGTGGCACTTATTCGAGGGCATGTATAAGGAAACTTCACAGTAGTGTTACGCCTCACTCGAACTTGGAATCTTTACTATCAAAATGCTACTGAAGGACAACAAGTAAAGCCCTGGCCAAACGGGAAATGTTTGACGACCAAACATCATCAAACATTGTTTGGTTATCAAACATGTTGATGTTTGAAGCCCTGGCCAAACGGTTCAAACATGTTTTATCAAACATCGTCAAACATCCGAACGCAAGGAGTTCTGGGCCACAACATGTTTGATACACCTGGCCAAACGAACCAAACATCACCAAACAAAAATGAGAACTAAAGAAATGTTTGATGTTGTTTGATCGAATGTTTGATGGAGTTCAAACACCATCAAACATCATCAGACAAGGTGGCCAAACGGTAAGATGTTTGATCACCAAACAATGTTTGATGATGTTTGGTTGTCAAACATTTCCCGTTTGGGCAGGGCTTAACGATTAACAGAGGTAAACTTTGAAAAACTCTTAGGGCCAGGCGAAACGAGAAATGTTTGGCGATCAAGGAACATCAAACATTGTTTTGTGACCAAACATTTTACCGTTTGGCCACCTTGTTTGGTGCTAATTGACCGTGTTTGGTAAAATTTGAAGGCCATCAAACATTCGATCAATTAACTTTAAACATTTATTTTGCTCTCGTGTTTGATGAGCAAGGTTTCGTTCGTTTGGACAGCTGTATCAAACTTGTTTGGAGCGTGCATGGGTACCATGTGTGCTTGTATCGACGTGTTTTTTATGTTTTGGGTGACCCATAGTTATTGTAGAGCTTGGTGTGAGTTGGATCAAACATGTTTTAACCGTCTGGGCACTCACTTTAACATCAGCATGTTTGGTCACCAAACAATGTTTGACGTTGTTTAAACACCAAACATTTCCCGTTTGGCCAGGCCCTTAGGCTGGACAGTTTTAAAAAACCCCAATAACTATTGCTATTCATTTTTAGCCTTTATCAATTTTACCGCTCATTGCTTACTTTGGTATTTGCTGTCTTATCGGTTTAAACTTTCTGTCAATGTTTTAAGTAGTTATGCTAACGTTCTAACGTTTCACCTGATTTGGTTGCTAATTCTTAGTCGCTGAATTTCTCTCAATCTCGTGACATAGCCCCTTCAAGGAAATGACTATAATATGGATGATGATATAATAATTTGTAACCTTGCAACCTTAATAAAAACCTGCAGAGGACCTTGTTCGATCAGTGAGCAGTACTCAATTACGTCACCCTGTTAGTTTTCAATCACGTGAGCCATGGTAGCTCCTGAAACAAAGAAAAAAAATACAGGCCTCGGTTGTTCAAAATGTGGTTTGCTGGAACAGATACTGTTTACCTGACGTGAACATTTTTATTAATGAAAACATAAAGAAAGCTAAAATGGGAGCCTAAAGTATCTGGACTTTTGCATAGGTATTCGCATTGCGTCGAGTAAAATTAAGCATTAATAACACGCGTGTTTTCAGAAGTTGATAAAATTGACCTCGTCACTGCGCGACTCGGGCAATTTCAGCAACTTCTGAAAACACAAGTGATATTAATCCTTAATTTAACGAGGACCCATTGCGATTACTTGTGAAGAAAGTTTAGGGCAAAATTTTCTGAACATTGTCGATGCACCTGGAAAATAATTAGCGAAGTGGTGTAAAAACACTCGTTCGCTCGCAAGCAAAGCAAACAAACAGACAAACAAGTCAACTACTTCTTTACGTCCAAAATGAGGACAGATGATTGCTATTTAACTATATCCACTCGAGAGGAAAATTCGAGTTTCATTCCTAAACAAAAGCGACAACGATTTAAGTAAATGTTAAGCTTTAATTTACTTCATTCACTTGTGTTTTTGAAGTTTTCTACCAATTGAAAATAGGAATCCTCTTGAGAACACGTATCCGAAAAAAAAGCAAACGGTTTGTCCACAGAAAGAACTTTTTCCACCAATTTTGAGCTACTCGTTCCTCCCATCAACTGCAAAATGTTCTGTGATCTTTTTTTTTTTGTGGGCTGCATGATGCCTTGGTGAAAACGTGAAAGCCCTTGACCCGTTGAATCATCATTGTTTTTCAACCTCACAATCCCGCTATGCCGGGCAACGAGAAAGTCGATCCAAGTTTAAAGATTTTCAGGAGAAAACGTTTTTGCTCTTCCTGTTATCACTCAAAAATTCACCTTCTGGAGTATCTAGTTTTTGATCCCTTATGGCATTTTAGCGAATGCACCGCAAATATATTAAAAGACAAACTTCGAAGAAGACGAGGTTGTTTTGCACAAACTAAAGAAACCAACTGAATGTGGAAGCAATGCGTTTAGCCAATCAGGAGCGAGTAGTTTTGGCGCTTGACCAACCGTGAGCGAGTAATTTTGCTCTTTTGCTCCTTCTTTATTGACCAATCAGCATTCAGTAATTTTGCCTTCTGTGTTATTAGTCAGAGTATTCACTTCGATTCTTTCAATTCACCCCCCTCCCCACTAATTCAGTTATCCAATGGATTTAAGAATTGGTTCATGCTTTGTGTACGTATATCGAGTTATGGATGCACGTTGAAGGTTGCTAAGCACAAAAGAAGCGTAAGAGTCGCACGAAGCGATAGCCCAGTGCAACTCTGGCTTCTCGAGTGCTTAGCAAGCTCCCGTGTTTATCCATAACTCGATATACGCACACTAAGCATGAACTTATATACCCACGCGTGGAGGTTGGGTAACATTATAATGTCTATATTACATTTGAGAATAAAAAGCAGTGTCCTGAATGCAAGGAGTAAAAACAAAAAAAAGATATGAGTCCGTAACACAGTAGGCGCTCCCAGTATATATCCTTCTTTTCGCAGTATATACTGATATGAACCCTGAACTATAAGGAATCCACCAAAGAGTATTAGAATCCGTATACATACCTGCTATACAATTCCAGTATACCTTATGACTCACACAGTATACATAATGTATACTGACATGTATACTGAAATATAAGGAATTATGCTACATATGTATACGGTCCTGCTATTTTCTTGGCATACCCTGACGTATACTGGTTATTATACAGACCTTGCACATCCTTATACTTACCGTATACCACAATGTATACTGACTGTATACGCCCTAAGTAAGGGTCCGTATACAGCATATTTTACGCAGTGACGCTTAGTAAACTCCCAACTCTCACAACTCGATATATGCTCAGCTAAAAGCATAAATCAATTCTTTTATAACATGGCGACAACATCTTGCAATTGGGCGATAAAATATGTTATATGAGATTGACCACAAAGTTCTCACAACGATCGTTGAGGGAAAACAAACGATCCTATTGGCTGGTTAAAATCACGCCACAAGAAGTTGAGCAAGAACGATTCATCTGGTTTTACTAAATGTTGAAAAGGAATAAATCGCTCCTTCGGTCAAAGTACTCATTGGCAAACAAAGTCAAAGCACTAGATGAAAATGTAGACAAACAAAGTCATTCCCAAGTAAACAAAGGGTTTCGATTGTTAAAAATGGTGGCGAGTTCACATTGCCATGCACAGTGCAGTTGCTGAAGACCGACCAAGCTAAATTCAGAAAGAAAATCCGGTGATACCGTTCAGTTCATAGTTAATGCGTGATTGATGTTTTTGACCATGTTTCAGAGCAGCTGTGAATAAATCTTCTTTCCTGGAATTCGGATTTAATATTTTCCGCGCTTTTCCGATATATATTGTTCTGTTGATTTTGTAATTAATTTGCATTTGGCAGGTTGAACAAATGTGATAAAAAAAACAACGATAACCGCAAGAATTTCTACCTTTGAAAGTTGCCACAGACCAACTTGTGGCCTTTTTTGTTCTTGTTGAATGCCCTTCAAATACAATTTTGTGCATTGTTTTTTGTACTGGGCGATAAAATATGTTATGTTATGTTTTGTGCCTCGTTTTCGTTGCCCCCAGCTGTCGTTGGCTTCCCTGCTTGCTAAAAAGTCAATGCCCGGAGAAAAATTTGGCTGGTTCTCCCTGGGTTTCTTCCATTTACTTCTCTCACCGTCAACTGCAAGGGAACTCGCAAAACTCGACGAAAACTTTTGATGTAAAATGAAGCTGCACACGTCATGTTATATGCCTTTTTTTCAACCATTGCGACCTCAGCGTATTGCGGTGTAGCAGGAGTATAAAAAAACAACAAATGAAAACATAAGGCATTAATAATAATAATAATAATAATAATAATAATAATAACAATCATCATCATCTTCATCATAATAATCGTAATCATAATCATAATAACAATAATTATATTAACAATAATAATAATAATAATAAGAAGAAGAAGAAGAAGAAGAAGAAGAAGAAGAAGAACAATAATAATATACAACTTTATTCATTTAACTCAACGAAAGGGAAGGATACGAGAAGTTATCCCTATCGAGGGTATCCGCCCGCAACCGGATGTAATCGACTGAGAGTGGATTTGGATGAGGAGGAAAACCGGATTACTCGGTCAAATTGAGATCAACTGAAACTCAGCCCACATGTTACCCGATGCCAGGGTTGAACCCGAGTCGCAGAGGTGGTATGCGCGGTTGATAACCGCTAAACCACCCTGAATCCATAAGCAGGTAAGTTTAGGTTTACCAGTTTCGGCACTTGCATTCCTTCACTTTGACTACTCTCTGTTTGCGATCGAATCAAGGAAAGTCCCGACAACATGTTTTTAAGTTTCTGGGTGACATACTTAATGAAATAATTAATTATCGGAATATGAAATTCCTATTGAGTTGGAATTTGTGCCTTCACGTTTTAACCTTGAAAAAAACGAAAAAAGCAAGTCATGTTCTTCATAATAAATGAAATATTCCAATTGCCACATTCAATACAAAGGTTGGGATATCAGAAAGCGTTACATCCGTACGTTTCACTGAATACACTCCTGAAGGTAAACGGTAGCCCTAAGAATGTATCTTGTTTTCGTGTCAATTAATTGCGCGAATTTTCTAATTTTGAAAAATTGAAATATTTCACCAGTTAGTTAAAATGAAGACTCTATCCAATACAAAAGGAATTACAAATTAAGTTTCGCGGGGAGATCATTTGGTGCCATTACATAGTTCGCACGGGCCTTGAATAGTCCTTGAAAAAGCATCAACCCCGTGAAAAGTCCTTGAAAATTAAAAAAAAATTGCTTAAGTCCTTGAAAAGTCCTTGAATTTTCCCCAGAAGGCCTTGAATCTTATCGAAAGCGCCTTGAATAAATAAAAATTCATAAACGCAACCTTGTCTTGCACACAGAAAACTTTGAAAGCGCAGCAAGACACAATTTTGCGTGAAACGGCTTTACGTTCGTGTGGTGATTTCTGCTGTAGTTCATTGCTGTTATTTGACGTACCTTAGGAGCCGTGCCTTCCAGGGATAAGGCATTGCAATAACCTATACCCCACCCCCCACAATTTCATATCGGTCTTGTGAGTTTTGCGGTGTCATGGATATAAAGTCTTTTAATGAAACAGCAGATGAACTTTGCGTAAAAGCAGAATCCACAGGGAAGTTGACGTTGGTGACCCAAGCCAATTCACTTCGAAAAACAGGCAAGGACAAAATTCAAGAACTAACTGACTTACGGCGCGTTCGATTGACCCTATTCCGGAATAAGAATACGTGGCGTGATGATTAAAACGGTAGGCGCGTTTCGAAGCAGCAAGGATAATAGGCCACTTTCGAAAATACCATAATACTCTCTGTTTGCCCCCCAAAATATTGCATATAAGTATGTTTTTTGTTTTCTCTTGGGACCATTGTATGTCCCAAGAGAAACTGGAAACAATGGTTATGCAAAATTTAGGGGGGACAAACAAAGAGTATTATGGTATTTTCCGAAGTGGCGTATTAAAATATGTTTAAAATAGCATTTTAACCGATGTTTGACCATTTGGTCAAATCCACTAGGATTTTTAACTTGTATTCCATGTATTCTTATTCCGGAATACGGTCAATCGAACGCACCCTTAGATACAAGCTTAAATTCCAAACTGGAAAAGGTAAAAGAAAAGACTCAATCCAAAAATTTTCTGAGGTTTTTGATTTGATTTCCTGTACCACATTAATGGCAGTTTCCTGTTTGTTTTGCACGTTTCTTTGCAGAACATCCCATATAAAAAGTCATTTGAATTGAGGGTTTGATTACATGTATGTCAAATTGAGTTGAAAATAAGTGCTTGAAAAAAATGTTATTTGTCCTTGAAAAGTCCTTGAAAAGTACTTGAAAAGAAAGCTCTCAGGTCTGTATGAACCATAGATTAGTACTAGGGTAGTTTTGACACGTCTTGTGCCAAATTAAAAACCCCACAAAACACCAAATACCTTTCATAAAACCGATTGAAAGGGCAATATGAAAGCTGTAGCAGGTGCTAATGGCTAAATATTATTCGCTAATCGAACATTCAATTACTTAAATTACTTACAGTATGGGATACTTAGCATAATGCATTGCTTAGTATAATACACTACATGCATTACCTACAATATAAGACATTGTATTGTTCAGTGTTACTGCCCAGAAAAAAAAAAAAAAAATTATCAAGCTTTATACTTATTAAGTCGAGTTAAACCACAATAAAACCCTTGTTCTCTGGTAATTTTACCTAACGGTTAATGACAGGAAAATGCAGCGTTCATAGCTTGTTTTCCTGGTTTTTAAAACGCGCGGAAAACTCGGTGTTCACTACTGGTTAACAGATGTGAAATAAGCTGTTCATACCTTAGTTAATTTTCCTGCACAAGGAAAACAGATTTTAACAGTGTGTCTTCCAGCATATTTTACCACGATTATCCGGAGCGAGAAAACGAGGCGATCAACGTATTTTTCCTGAAGTTGTAAACGCAATGAAAACATAGCATTCAACAATAGTTTTCCTACAGGAGCATTACAAGGGACCCCTGTTTTCCGGAGCGTTCTAACCTTGTATTTTACAAGTGTTTTTAGGTTTGGGAAAATTTAGTGAAAACACGGTGTTCAACGTCCATTTTGCTACACGAATGTTTCACCGACAAACGCGCTATTTTCCAGCGTGTTTCCCCCTGTTTTCTTTACCATTCTAAAACGGTATTTTTGCAAGTGTTTTGTGAACTCAGGCTGAGAAAATGCCGTCAAAACGTCTATTTTC
>NC_090875.1:10333060-10363060 GCF_036669935.1 Montipora foliosa | reverse complement strand
AATCGTCATAGCTAAGGAGGGTACCATTTTCGTCTGGTAAGTGAAAAAGTTTGCTAATACCGTGGCTCGACAAATGTTTACGGAATACGGGCCAGTCATTTATTCGAATTAGGGAGTTATACCAGATAATCTGATCCCCGCGATGTTTGCATCCGTAATGACCGCGACGTTAGAAAAATGTCACTCCTCACAGGTTTGTAGGACCTCACGGACAAAGGGGTTTAATAGTTATCCCTAGCATCCCTAGCATAGGGATGTCGTCTTTGTGAAGTTTACACGAGAACCTTGCGTCTCTCCCATGTTTCTTTAAACTTTCATCAAAAACAAATTTCCAATTCCTCCTATTTGTCGGATCAAGGTATTTTTTGATCCAGGAGACTTTAAGAGATTGATTGAATGTGATTACATCAATCATCTTCAGGCCGCCCTCATCGTAGTCCTTGGCTATGAGCATTTTTTTAATCTTGCCACCTTTACCGTCCCAAAGAAATTCGAAGAGAAGTTTATTGACTTTTTGTAATTCCTCCATGGAGGTGGGTAGGAGCGTTGAAATATAGACAAGTTGGGAAACCAGAAGACTTTTAATGAGAGTGATTTTGCCAATTAAAGTAAGCCTTCGGAAGTGCCATAATTCGATCACATTTTTTATCTCCTTAATCCTTTCATCGTAATCGGCCATTTTCGAGTTCTGGCCTGCCTCATCTTCAAAGCGAGTCTAAGTGCGAAGTTTTTGTTATGAAAATATTTTTTTATTCATATGCAAAGTGGAACTAATTACCATCGCAAAAACTTCGCACTTAGACTCGTTTTGAAGAGGAGGCAGACTTGAACTCGGAAATGGCCTATTGGAACGGAGCATTACATTTCTGTCTGCTGCGAATCAAGCGCTCAATGCAAAAACGTTCCCCCTCACCCAGGAGATATCTGGCTAGTTACACTGTATTGGGCCTCTTTCTTTTGCTGAACCCACCCAAAGCAGTTTTGTTTTCGCGTAGTTTACTTTGAGCCCAGAGATCATTTGAAATCTGTCCAAAACCTTTAGTGCGCGTAAAAAGGAGCCGTCTAAGCCATCGAGTATTAATGTCGTATCTTCGGCGCATTGGCTAAGTTTGTGTCGTCTCTCCTTATAAAGTTGGCTTATATCTCAGCCGCCATTCTAAACAGATAAGGGGACATCGGGCAGCCTTGTCTGACCCCTCCATCTAAAGTAAATGCTCCGAAACCCAACCATTGTTCTGGATACCGCTGAACGCATCATTATAAAATAATTTGAATTGATTCACCAGTGAGAGCCCGTAAATTAGTAAAAAAATTTCTGCGAGCGAGCGTCCTTTTAGAAAACCGTTCTGGTCGTTTCATTCGATTTCCTGTCGCCTCCGATGCGATCTTGTATTCGCAATTTAAAAGAGTTATTGGCCTCCAGTTCTTTAGGAGAGGAGGTTTTTTTCTTTTTTCGGAAAAAGAGAAAGTATCTCTTGTGTTTGGGTCACGGATAGTTTCCCCTTTTGAAAGGAACAGTTGGTGGAATCCACAAAGAAATTAGAGATGTCATCCCAAAAACTTTGTAGAATTTAGCAGGGAAGCCGTCTGAGCCTGGGGACGTATTTGATTCCATTGTCTTGAACGCACTTAAGCATTAAAATGCCTTCGCAAGACGCTTTGCAGTCCTCATCCAGTCTCAAGCTATTTTCTCTTGGGAAGAACTCAAAGCCCTCATTACTACTTTTGTGTTCTTTTGCTGCTGTATAGCTCACAATATAATTTCACACATTCTCGTAGAATTTCTTGGTCAGAGCTTAACGTTATTTTTTCAGCACGGCGAAGTTAACTTAAAGCCTTACGTCTTTGGCGCTTTTCTAAATTAAAGAAGTACTTTGAGTTTTTCTCACCTTCGTTGTACCAGGGAATTTTGGACCGCAGGATAACTCCCTTAGTTTTATGTTCATGTATTTTTTCTAAGTATATCAGTCAACTGTTGACTAAATTCTTCCTTCAAGCGAGGGGGCAGTGGCTCGCGTCAATTTTTTTTCTCGAAGTATGTCAACTTTGCGTAGCCTTGAGTCTTCTTTCTTCCTTTCGCTTTGCAAAGCATCATCATCGTCTTTGTTCGGCGCATAAAGATTAACTAACGTGAATAACAGGTTGGCCGCTTTGATATCCAGTTAATAAAATGGCGTTCTGGGTCTATGTACTTTTTGTTCAGTGCAAAATCTTGTTTTGTTTTTGAACAGAACAGTAACACCAGCTTTACGACTATTAAGTCGCAGCCGAAGAACGCTTTGTATCCCTATTCGTTCTTCCACAGGTCAATTTTTTTCATTGGTGCAGTGTACCTCTTTCCCTAAGCCAATTGAACGTTTCTCGACGTTGAACTTCCCCTGATAAGCCTCTAACATTCAAGGAACAAATGTTTCAGAATTGTCATGGTGAAACAATTATTCTGCATTAAAATCCACCCATCGTATGTGTATAAGTGATCACAAAATAGAGACAAAAAAATTACACCAAATGGCAACGACATGAACAGCACACGCGAAAATTGGAAAGGACAACAACAAGGAGGACAATAAGCCATCGGTAATTAGGAGGGATAATAGATTTTTCACGAGACTAACATACTTCCAACAATAATTAAGACAAACTTTTGAGTTCAAAGGCATCGGATTTGGATCGTGTCTTAGAATTAATAGATCAATATGGAGGATTAGGCGCTAGTTCGAGACTCCGTTAAATGAAAATGAATTAGGAAATATAGAGATCAATCAATCTATATTTACAGTTCATATTTGTACCTACTCTTCCTGAACTTGTCTGATTTCTTCTGACATGGGAGGTGATAAATCATCTTGCGCCGGTTGACTACCATTTACATCCGACCGCCACCTTATAGGGATTGTATCGAACGTGTACTTCTTACCGTTGACTAGTAACCGGTCGCCAATGGTGCCTTCATCTCTCCTCCCTTTTTTAAGGGCTGGAATTAAAATGCTCCTTCGAATTTCGCGAACAATGTGAGGCAGATCCTCAGCAATCTTTACCCCGAATCCATGAAATTAAAACGCTGCCGCCAGGCAAAGTATCTGTCTGCTCTGCATGTGAAACATACAATAAATTGGCCTTGGCTTGGGGTTTCCAGATCAATTTTATCTTTCCAAGGCGGTGGGTTCCACAGAACATAACTGAATTCGCTTTCCTTTCCTCCAAATTCAGATTAGAGACCAAGGCGTGCTTGACTAGCTTTAAGTAAATTTCCCCCTCTGATTCGAGAATGCTGTGGAAAATAAGATTCCAGCGCCTGCTGTATATGCTCTGTCTGATAATTTTGTCCTCTTGCCTGCACTGGTCCTCTTCGCGTTGATCAATCCTTTCCTTCGCTTCGTCTTGTTGACTTTCGGTGAATTCAAGGAAGGTTCCGAGATCTTTCACTTTACTGCGAAGCGACGAGATCTCGTCTGAAGTATTTTCCAGTTTATTGTGTAGCTCGTTGATCTGGATAGTTTTAGCCTGGTCATGCACTTTCTTGTAGCTTCCTAATCAGATCTAATAGTTTGAGGTACAAACTGCCTTCACGACACTGTTTTGTTCAGGTTGAGCTACTTGGTCTAGCTCGTTTGTTTTTGTCGTTTTTTTTTTTTGTTTGTTTGTTTGTTTGTTTTTTTCAGCTCCTTTCTGTGGACTTTTCTTCTGGCCCATAGGTCCTCAGTCGAAAAAAAATAAAAAATATAACTTACCTACTTATTTACTTACTTACTTACTTACTTACTTACTTACTTACTTGTATTGACGATGACATAGTGGATTCCTCAGTGGGTATAAGCCAGTACCCACAAAAACTAAATAGAAATATTGTGGAATTTCCCTCTTAAAATAACACGCAAACACCGGTGACAAGCATGAGTAATCTCATAATAATAACAAAACACTAAACGTTTCGAATGTGTCAACATTCATCATCAGAAGTAACCGTTGGCGAAAAAACCCATATTTAAACACTTATGGAAACGGGACTATTTCACACTCCGAACTAATAGAAGATTAACTGAATAGAGTGTAAAGTGAAGTGCTAGATTTCTATCCCATATGAGCATTAGCCCTACTGATGGAAATGGGCCCACACAAGGACAGAGAAAATCTCTGACCAGGGTGGGAATTGAACCCACGACCTTCGGATTAGATCTCCGCCGCTCTACCGACTGAGCTACAAGGTCAGACGGGAGCAGACCGTGGGAACTGGAGATGTTAAAGTCACGGCAATGAACATGTACAAGTACAAGGAAAGGTTACGTTTATACAAACGTTGGCCGTGTAGCACTTATATTTTAAACAGAGTTAACTGAATAGAGTGTAATGTGAAGTGCTCGATTTCTATCCCATATGAACCATGTGAGCGTTAGCCCTACTGATGGAAATGGGCCCACACAAGGACAGATACTCAGTTAACTCTGTTTAAAATAAAAGTGCTACACGGCCAACGTTTGTATAAACGTAACCTTTCCTTGTAATAGAAGATTAACTTAGTCCGTCCTTTGACATATCGGTATTTTCGCATTTGCTCCAATCCTGCCAAATTACGTTCTTGCCTTAATGATATTGAAAAGCTTCTTTTACCAAATGGCTTCCCGAAAGGAATTCTCTCCTACAACATTAATATTGTTTAAGAGAAACAACTAGAAAATCGTTTAGGACCACTAATTGCCGTCCCCCAAAAAAGATACTACATTTCTTCTCATAGCAAACAAGTACATCCCGTAGCGTTCATTTTTTCGTCAATAAGTTTCTTGGTTTCGTCTCTTAGTAGATCTGAGAGATCTAAAGTTGTTTACAAAGTGTTTTGTTGGGAATCATAGGAAAAAATAAAAGAAGGCTTCTGGACCGCAAAAAAGGTTAATTTCAGTGCCCTCCTAAGTCCCAACGGTGATTACTCTACATCAATTGCGGAGCACTCAATGAGAATCGGGCACAAGATAAAATGGGACAATTTCCAACTCCTGGCGAGTGGTCGCTCTGACTTACACTGCAGAATTAGGAAACTGATTTAATTCGAGAATACAAACCTTTGCTTAATTGAAAAATCAGCAGTGAAAAACTGTCGCTTTATTGTTTTATTTTTTAAACTAGTTACCAGTCTTAATAAGTTCTAAGTTTTTACTATTTAAATATAGATTTTTCCTCAACTGCTTCTTCTGATGATGACTGTGGACACATTCGAAACATGATTTTTTTTTAGTTATGCGATTACCCGTGTTTGTCACTACTGTTTGCGTGTTATTTCTAATATATAGATTGAGCCAAGCCTAAAAGCGGAGCTCCCTGGTTATTTATTTTTACTGCTTGTAGGGTTGGTGAAAATAAAAAGTTTCGAATTGTCTGCGTTTTGGTGTTTCCGATTGCTGCTTAATTAAGTCAATTTCTTTCTTTTTTCGATTCAAAAAATCATTGCCTAACTAGTAAATGCCAAGGTAAATTTCACCCTAAAAATCGATATCGCATGAATCACTGAGCGATCAGTGTGATATCGCTTTTTCGAGTGAAATTTATAATGGTCATAGGACTGAGGTGATTCAATTTGGTCTGTAATCATATTAGCGATTAACAAAATCGGACGAACGCGTAGCGGGAGTACCGATTTGTTTAACCACGAGTATGATTACAGACCAAATTAGACGACACGAGGTCCTGTTACCAATTAATCATAACCATTACAATTTCCGATAAAACAAAATTAATTCATTCATTTTTCACTGTCTAATGTTACAAAATCGTCCATTTTGGAAGATCCCCAGTTTGGTAAGGTAAGTGCTTGTTGCTATGGTTATTGTGATCAATTCTGTGATTGGTGAATTAGGCTGAGTACACTTAATATCATTGGCTAATGTAACTGGCCGATATCAGGTATCCGATTACAGCCAACTGTCCGATTTCACATCCTTAGCCTGAAAGAGCAAAAACAGAAGTATCCAAGCTTGAACTGAAAAACAAGTTCAGTGTGCTTTCCCAGCTGCCAGAGGAAACAATTGAGGAGCAGTGGCATAGTCTGCGCGACACCTGGAAGACGACATGTCAAATAGTCCTGGCGAAGAAAACAAGGAAACACAAGGAGTGGGCACTGATTACCGAGAGAAAACGACTAAAAGACCAGATCAACCAAACGCAAGTCCAAGAAGAGAAGCAGGAATTGTAAGCACGCTACTGGGACAAAAACCAGGAAATGAAAAGAAGCGCAACAAAAGACAAGGGAAACTTCATTCATGAGCTGACCCAGGAAGCAGAGACCGCAGCGGACCAAAGAAACATGAAAAGACTATATGAGATCACGAGGAACCTCTCTGGAAAGAAACAGCAGACCTAGTCGCTCAGTCAAAAAACAAGAAAGGCAATACCATTTCAAGGGAGGAAGACCAGAGAGCAATATGCAGACTTACACCATCTGTTCCGTCAGACATCCTACCACCTACTCAACTCCTTGCTATAAACACCGGCCCGCCTATCAAGTATGAGATCATCAAGGCCATAGAGTCACTGAAGTCAGGCAAAGCAGCAGGCCCTGATGGCATACCACCTGAAGCTCCGAAGGCAGCCATCCAGACTTCAACTAGCACGCTACACACAACCCTACACAAGATCTGGGAGCAAAAGAGAGTGCCAGAAGACTGGAAGAAAGGCCACCTCGTGAGGCTGCCGAAGAAAGGGGACCTGTCATCCTGCAACAACAATCACGCTGCTGTCTATCCCAGGGAAAGAACTGACCAGAATCATCCTAGATAGACTAAAGCAGTACTGGTCAAGACAAGTCGGGATGAACAGGCAGGTTTATGGCAAGATAGATCATGCATAGACCACATCGCCACAACGCGCATCATCATCGAGCAGTCCCTGGAGTGACAGACCCCCCTGTAGGCAGTCTTCGTCGACTTTCAGAAGGCGTTTGACAGCGTCGACAGGGATGTCATCTGGAGACTGATGCACCACTATGATTTTCTACCAAAGCTCGTCACCATCATCCAGCGACTGTATCAAGATGCCACCTGCCAAGTCATCCATGATGGGGAAGCTGGGCGAACCCTTCTTTGTACAAACCGGCGTGTGCCAGGGATGTCTGTTGTAGCCAACGATCTTGTTGGTGGATGACTGGATAATGCGTCAGGCCACTGCAAGCAGGAGAAGTGGAATACAGTGGAATTTCACGAAGAAGTTGGAAGACCTGGACTACGCAGACGACAAAAGTCTTCTTTTCCACAGACACGCAGCTACTCCGCTCCTTCTGCAACACGGCATAGCTTTTTGTGCGCGTGACGCACAAGAAAAGCTATGCCGTGTTGCAAAAGGAGCGGAGAAGACTGGTCTCCAAATCAACATCGGGAAGACGGAGGTCATGAGGGTGAGCAACAGAAAACAAAAGCCAGTGCGAGTACACCAACGTACGTACCGACGGTCGATGACGTCATTGCTATAAGACCAAAATTTCGCGCATCGATTGCTTACCATATTTTCTTAATTATGGTGTTCCGCCCGCGCGCGAAGCTCCGCTATTCTTGGGTTTCATGTCACGCAAGTGAAAACATAAATCGCTTATATGATTACCATTTAAGAAATTGAGTCAAGAAATGGAAATGTTATAGAAGATGAATAAACAAACAAAGGGTCTAGGTCTCAGGGATGTGCGATATTCCGTACTTGAGTTATTCAGCAAAATATATTACTCACATTTGGAGAGTTTAGTATGGAGGAGCCATGTTGGTGTACTGCTGAGGTACACCAACATGGCAGCCGGAAACCTGTAGAAACATCTGGAATTTATTTTGGCTGTCTTTAACACTTTCTGCTGTATAATGGGCTAGCAAACATTCGTATAGACACATCTCCTGGTATATTGGCTGTTTAGGCCAAAAAAACATGAGGGACATCGATGTTTTTTTTATGCAACTGGCGTGTGTTTCGAAAGCCGTCAACATGTCACGCTCTGTGAAAAACTCTGAAATTCAAACTGCTCTATTCTCGAAACGAAGCACGGTGGTGAGCTGAAAACACGCAAACACATATTTTTAAAACCTCTTGTAGCTGATCGAGATAAAAACTCAAAAAGCTCTTTAGTTTTGTATTTTATTTTTTGTGACGTCACGTGCAAACCAAGAATTAAATATAAATACAAATTTAGCAGTATGTGCAAATACATCTCTGCATCCTTTGATAACTTTCCTTGTAGCATTCTAAGACTTTATTTTATTTTATTTTATTGTATTTTTTACAGTAAAAATGAGGAGTCCGATGTTGCAGACCTTATTTACACACACAGGGTTGTTTACCTCATCGACGACCACTGGTTCTTGGGCCACTATTCCAGGTCTTACGGGGACTGCCTGGCCCTCGGCAGGCCCCGAGCTCTGTTTTCCCCCTTCTTTGTGTGGACAATTTCGAGCGAAATGTCTAGGTTCGCGGCAAGCAAAACACACCACCTCATTCCGGCACTGCGAGGTCGAAGTCGTTTCATATTTTCGTGGGGCAGAGATGCGCTGTTGGCTCGAGAGACCTTAACTTGTATACAAATTGTCCTCTTCTCTCTCGTCCGCCTGTGAATCATCGTTCTGGTTGATCCAGCGTCATCTAGTTGGGGAAAAACATGCGCCCGGGATGACCACGTAATTCCCATTCACTATCCAGATTGGCCATGTAGCCAGCATGGTTGCTCTGATAGTGTAGTGGTGATCACACCCAACCGGTAACCAGGGGGACGTGGGTTCAAATCCCCCTCAGGGCATGAAAAGTTTTTCTCCCTATGAAAATGTCTTCCAGGGGTTGTCCGTCCTTGGTCCTTTCAAACTTCATTAATTAATTACATTTCGCCGAGGCTTGGACTGTGAATCCATTTGTGATCCTCCTGTGGGGCAGAGATGCGCTGTTGGCTCGAGAGACCTTAACTTGTATATATATATATAGAGAGAAATGTCCCATTACAGAGAATGTCCCATTACAGAGAAATAAACGGAAAAAGTCTTGAATCGTCTTCTAGGTGCGTGAATGACGAACAACAGTTGTCAATCGCCTGCTCAAAAAACATTCCTTTTACTAACTAATGGTAAGCGTACTTACTTACTTATCCTCTTCTTCCCTGGTGGGAAATAAGGCCGCGACTCGGCGACGCCACGTCTGGCGGTCCTTAGCAAGTTTAATCGCTTCGCCCCAGGTCAAGCCCATCTCTTTAAGTTCCGTCTCGGCTGTCCTACGCCACGTTGTTTTGGGCCGTCCGGGCTTACGCTTACCAACAGGGGTCCACTGTAACGCTATTTTGGGGATCCATCCCTGTTCCATCCTTAGAACATGACCAAGCCATCTAAGTCGGCGGTGTTTGACCTCTAGCAAGATGTTTTTGCAACCGGTTTTCTGGTAGAGGACTTCGTTTGACACCTTTTGGGGCCAGAAGATGCGGCATATCTTCCGAAGACATCCATTATGGAAGGCACTGATCTTGTCCATGTCCGATTTCACAACATGCCAGCACTCCGACACATAGAGTAGGACAGATTTAACATTGCTGTTGTATAGTCTCAGCTTGGTCTTAAGGCCAATGGTAAGCGTAGCCTTGCAAAATTTACGATCACAGTTATGCGAACTTAAATGGTTTGTCGCAGGCGTTTTTCAATTCTCTCACAAGCGCCCCAAGCTCACAACGCGATTTTGCAATGCATAACTATCATGTAACAGTTTAATACTGAAAAGGGTTAAGTTGAAAAGTCTTTTCCTTGCAATAAACTTTCCCTGTCTCAAATATGTTGTTCACTTTTGTTTTGTGTCGATTCATAAGCCATTTTAAGGCCTTGTTATATAGTGAAATCAGTACTCGTTTATACCGACTTAATCGCAGCGAAGGCTCCGCACCCGTCACCTCCGAGAACCGATAAAATTGACAATTCCATACAGCCTAATGATATTTACTTCACATAAATATTATTTAGTGCTCGTAAGTGACGTGAAGAACAAGAAAATCCGAGAACAGTTCAGCTGTTTTGCAATCTTTTCATCCGTGAATGAGGATTCAACCCTACCAAGGCAATCTGCTGCTCTGATTGGTTCATTCGAAATCTTTGGCTAGCGTAATGCCTTCGGCAGGCGTGAACTCTCATTCACGGATGAACAGATTACTTAACAATGTTAATCAGTCTTAAGTCAAGAATTCAGTATTATCTGTGATGGCAACGTTCGTAATAGAGCTAAAGAGATGCGTGAAAAAGGAAATATTTCGGGAAATAGTTCTGCTCTTGTCAAAAGGTGAAGTAAGCGTCAGTGCTACCAAAAGGTCTTGTTTCTAATTTAGCTGTAAGGTACCATGTAAAACGTTCAACTAACGAGATTTATAAAGGATTTTCGCACGCTAGAAAACTTTCCCTGGCCTTAATTTTTTAAAAATAGATTCGTTTAATATAGTTTCCGATATTGTTTTTATTCTTTAAGAAACAATGGAAGCTGGAAATCATACTACCAGGCAAATTGTGGCCAAGGAATTTCCCTAAAGATTGATCACCATAATCCCTTTCCTTGTACCTTCAATTCCAATTTGACTGTCACAAACGTTGTCTTTCTTTGTTTATCCACAAGGATCTCTTCTGGAAACCCTTGATGGGCTTTATTTGATAGCACTGCCGATATCCAGATTTAGCAATTTAGCTTCCTATTGCAGATGATGATCACTTTGCCGTAAGCACATATTCACAGCTTTTAGCTCCCCCGCGACTTTAATCTATGAACCCATCATTCGCACAACATTTATCACATCTATCAAAATAAACAATATTTTCTGTTAGCACTATCGATCAAAACTAATACTTTTTTTATGACTCTGGTATTAATTTAACACATACTCTTCGATTTTCAGTTAATTGATAGAACATTGTCAAAATAAGAAAGAAAGACTAATGAGGAAAGATGTTTTCAGAGCAAGTCAAAGTTTATAGAGAAAATTATATGTAGTACTAACTGGAATAGACTTTTTTTAGAACAACGTTTTTTATATCAATGTTGAGGCTGACATTAAGCAACATTTTAAGAACACAGGCTTAGATTGAGTTAAGAACGTCTTTTATTTTGCATGTTGCTCATTTTTCTTTGTTTTTTTGTTTTGTTTTGTTTCTTTGTTTTTGTCAGTGGTGTAAACTAAGGTAAAAGAAACGTACAACTGTAGTTTTTAAATAAACACCAATGAAATATCAAGTGAGCTTTCGCGCAAAAACATGATATCTTAAGGCCTGGCCAAACGCTTGCAACAATTCAACGCAACATCTTGCAACATTGTTGCATGATGTTGCGGCATGTGTTGAATGGACTGGCCAAACGCACGCATCATATCGCAACAAGGTGGCCAAACGTACGCAACATGTTGTGCCCAACAATGTTGCAAGATGTTGCGTTGAAATATTGCTAGCGTTTGACCAGGCCTTTAACATGTTATCTTCACACGTGAAAAGATCACCATTGCTATGGTTACATATAAAAATTGCGCCTTTCGATGCCTTTCGTGAAATGATTTAGTATTTCATTGATGTTTATATAATAAATAGAATATTACATGGCCGCTTGGATCGGTTCAACAACAAACTGAGTTGCTATTCAATGTGTCATGAAATAAGAATATAACACTGTTCATGTTAAAAGAAAAAATATTTCACTCGTTCTCCTGCGCTCACTCGTGAGATTTTTTTTCAACACTCGAAGATAATTTTCCTATCTCCGCGCAGCCATGTAATATCCTCTATGTAAAAGGACAATTATCTCAATTACTTAGAGACGTTTTTTCTTTTAACATGAACAATGTTATATTCTTATTTCATGATACATTGAATAACAACTCAGTTTGTTGTTGAACCTAGCATGACTCAAATCGCAAAAACATAGCATGCAGCCTCATGCCTACGTTGTCACAAAACACAGAGTGTCAAGAACATGAAAAGAGTGCAAATGTCATGCCGTTGTAGACATTAAAATGCCAAAGTGAAATTCATGCTGAATAATTTAAAATTGAAGCCGGAAAGGTAAGATACTTCGCCCCCAGTATCTCAAGGGGAAACGGATGGCGGTGGAATAATTGTTTACTTTAATTAAAGAATGAGAAACACCTTCAAGTTATCATAGCACGTTTTATGTCCTTGACATTATAGCACGTGTCGTCGCTGCAAATGAGTTCAATTAATGGCCATCCACATCGTCAGGGAATGTTTTTCGCTTTGTCAACAACTTTTGAAATCGTGTAAGTTTGACTTTTTTTTTTTCAACATGCAACATGCGCCATAAGGTCTTCCTTTAGTTTGTCCTTTCTAATATGTAATTGTGCTCCTTCGCCCCATGTTTTCTAATTGATTGTTACCTCTTTTTGAAGTACCCCAAGTCCTCCGGTTCAAAATGATTCTGTTCACCCCGGAGACTAGCCTATTCTTTCCATCTCGTCATGCCCACTATTGTATCAAGTTAGGTATTTTGTTCGTGCCATGAAATTTCTCCTTTTCTTCCTTCTACCCTTATAAAATATCAAAGGTGCTCATTTTCTGATTTCTTTTAACGCCAGTGAACAAAAAGTCGATAATTTATGTAAACGTGAAAGACTTGAAGCAAAGAAGTGAAATATTTATATGTTCTTTGTCGGCTGGGAGGTCCGTATAGCGGTCGGGGCAGCTTAAGTTCAAGATCGAGGTCGCAGTTTTTGTTAAACGGACGGATCCTTAGCTGGTAAATAACTTCTTTCTTGCGCTCTGAAATTACTTTTGCAATTATTAACTTGTATCGCGCTTGATAGTGAAAATTCAATGCAGAAAGTGACTTACAAACTGAACGTTTCAAAGAGAAATACTGTTTTTATTTTAATTCTGTTAGCAACCCTCTTGAGAAAAAATAAAATACAAATCTGTTTTGGGACTAACGTTTGTATCCAAACGGGTTCGGTTAAAAAAAATAAAATAAAAAAATAAGGTCAAGAACAAAAACTATGAGAGCCTTATCGTTCCCGAGGGCAGGGATAGGAAAATCTGGGCCGCTAGAAGAACCAATCAGATTGTAGAATTCGATACCGTGCCAGCTTGGTCATTTATTTAATCTCTCAGATAGTACGCGCTCTGTGATTGGCTAAAGTAGTGGGTCGTGTTCTACAGTACAGCCCGCTAAATTTGAAATTTCAATAAAACATCCTCAAGCAAGTATGTCATGTCCTCTCTGTTACATAAACTTGTAAAACTGTTTGAATCTTGCAAGTAACTATTTCAAACAACCAAAAATGGTCCGTTTTTCGGATTTTTACGCGGCAATCTTTGTGGCAGTTGAACCTTCCCCTTGACTTCAACTTACCACAGAGATATAGAAAACATCTTACTAACTTCGTTTTCTCGGTTCGTACCGTAAAATTACGGATCCTCGTTTTTTTCCTACTAATTTGTGGCCTAAGGGCTTCGCACTTGGGCCATAAGATGTTGGACACTCAGCTTTTTTCAGCTTTAAAGGGAAAGTACGGTCTAGGAAAAGTTTCTCTAAATTACTAAAACGTTTCCCCAGGAATTTGCCGTTTTGTCCAGTTCCCTGTAAAAATGTGACAAGAGCACTTTGAAGTTGCCTCTTTCGTGACTTGGAGAGCGCCATCTTGGATATGACGTGTTATGACGTAGCAATAGTCAACAAACGTGTTCGACCTTAGGAAGTTCTTCGTTCCCCTATCACTTTCTGGATGTTGCGTAACCTTTCTTCTCCAAGAAATTCAAATGTAAGATGAACTATGGTAAACGGTCTTGGGATTCATTAGCTAGTAGGCCAAGTAGGCCATAAGTGCGACAGAAACTTAAGTCACTTGTAGATTCTCTGGTCAATCAAACCAGGCGGCAAAAATCAGTCACAGCAAATGTAAACAAGACAAAAACCTTCAACATGCGACACAGAAATATTCGACAAGCGTACCTTCTTTTCTTTGTCACTTTCTTTCTTCTGCGACAGCCGTCTTTATTACTTCAGCAAACGAATTTGTTTCGCCGACGAAACTTTCAGATATTGCTCAATACACATACCAAGGCTTTTTCACACCAACAATTACCGCTGTTGGTGTTTTACGCTTTCGAGGGGGATGAAACTAGACACATGTCTATCAACTAAAAACAAACAGAAGATTCCACCGGAAAATGAAAATTTAAAGAAAAGTCGGCCTGCGAAAGTAAAACATGGATAGATTCCTCAAACCTGAAAACCTGACTGCTATATTTTCTGTTCGGGTTTGTCATTTTGCCAAGGAGGAATTCAAGCGGCATCTTTAGGTATATGAATATTGGGCTTGGTAACATTTGCTTCCTACTGAAATCCCAGTCAACCAGTCCAAAATATCATTACGTTGGAGCGAGAAAACCGAATCAAGCAATATATTGACGACCTTCACTGTTATGCACTTTTCCAGGCAGTAAAATAAACAACTTGTAATGTAATTAAATTTTGTTAGTTTTATAGACGCTACTGAAACAATTTACTCTTACCATTCGATGGAAATATATAAATCTAGCGTTTGTTTTGAAGTTGTAACAGGGATCTCGTAGAAAGCCACGGTAGACAGATTAAACTTGATTTCCAGGCGTATCTTTCACAGCAAATGAGGGCGGGATAGCACGGAATGTCTCTTTCACTTCGTAAAACTCCTGCATATAACTAACATATAAAACCCTGTTTAACGACTTCGAGGTAAATCTGTTCTGATGGTGGAGCCAATATTAATACAATTTACTCTCTTGATTAAGATTCAAGTCTACAAAGTATCGCTCTCCTCGCCTGTGTTTTCCTTGTTAACATCAAGTACATCCAGTCATCCGTAAAAATCCTTGACTATTATTACGTCATAGCTTCGTTTGCATACACAAAAAAAAAGATGGCGGATTTCAATTTGAAATTTTCCATTAATAAACATATTAATCCCAAATGGGAGGTCAAGTATGACAATACAGGTAAAGAACTTTCTATTCAGAGAAACTTTTTCTAGGACGTACTTTCCCTTTAATACGATTTTTTTCTTTGTGCTCTTGCCTACTTTAATGATTTCAATAGATTAATAACTTTCTATGTAAATTAGAGATGAAAATTTTCTAAAACAAGAATGTTTCGGTCGTACGATGAGCTTACTGGCTAGAGTTTTCGACAACATTATACAGGACATAAAGGTAACTCTAGCAGTATTTTAACCCCCTTGCCCCCTAACTGATTCTCCTTCGAATGTTCATCCACTCATCTAAAAGACGCTCGTTGAACGAGTACGACATTATTAAGCTTTCAGCTTAATCGAAAACCGCCGGTTGTCTTGCGCATGACTATTTACATCCTTCCCCAATGAGATCATTTTGGATGGATTATCGTATATTATATTGCTCTTTTAAGATCATAAATTTTGAAATTATTGATCTTTTGTTCTCCTCTGGATTTGGCTGTGTACAACACTGCTGCTTTACGTTTCGTAGAAACCAGCGGCAAGCAAATTTCTTGGAAATTAATGGAAAATGGATCTAATTAAACTAATCCCGCTTATTGTAAGTGATTTTTCTTGTTTAAAAAAAATTGCATTATAAGGAAAATGAAGACATTTTCTTTACTGCATTAGGAGGTTATTCTTCACTATTGCGTTTCTGAAGCCAAACCGCTATAACAACACGAGTACTTTTCATTTACGCCAACACATTTAAGAATGTATCCATTTGAAGACGCAATTTTTAAACCTGTGGCAGAAAATCGTTCTGGGAAAGAACGCTTTGACATTTCAAGCTCAAAAGAGTCTTTAGTTCCAATTTCCTGCGAAAAGAAGGCGAATATGGACAGTAACATGAAACATTGACCATGGCAGACCCTGACCGAATCTTAAAATTTCCGTTTGTAATATCAAACGCCTGAAGCGAATCGGTAGAAAATGTTTGAAGGGAGTAAATTATCTTTCCTCGATAGATAATGAAGTATTATCGCATTTCCTTGCCCAATCTTAAATTTAAGGAAATAGCTAAATAAGGGAAATAATGTGGATATTTTGGTTGGAGAGCATGTCATTCTAACTCAGGGAAATAATTCATTCAATTCAGTTTTCGAAGAGATAACATGAGGTGTATCTAGGAATATTTAGTAAACAGTTCATTGGTACCGATCCTTTTTCTGTCCTAAAATAATATTTTCTCCTAAAGCATTTTTAGATACTTTCAAAACCATTTTCCGCAATCCTTAATTGCTCTCTTATTTTTATTCCCCCTTTTGGCTCTTTGATGTTTAGTAAAATTACGGAAACGGTAATTAAATTTGATTTCTTTTTCATTTTTTTTTTGTTTGTTTGTTTTACTTCCCTTAACTTAAGTGAATAATTATCATTTACCTAAAAGGATTGAAGTCCTTCTAATGACTGTCCTAATAACATGAACGAGTAGAAAAAGAAGAAACAGATTTACAAAAAAAAGACGTTCTTTCTTATCCAGGGTTCAAAAAGATAATTTTGCACCTTTTAACCGCTGGGTAGCAATTTTGTGATGACCACTTGTAAAAAAAATAATAAACTCGTGAAGCTGTCGGAAGTAACAAATATAAATTTCATAACTTGAAGACGACAGGATTCTGCGATAAAATTTAAGAGCATGAGCGATTCAACTTAATGCAAAGGAAAGGAAATCGATCATCGTGAAGATAGCGATTTAGTAAGCCTTCTTACGATCACGATCGAATAAGGTGTATCCGTGAAATCAAAGGAGTTGTCACGTGATACTGTATTTAACTTACAATCAAGCGGGCCTTTTCTATAAAACTATATTCGACAATTTGGATTTGACTAACGTGAACTCAAATTACGCCAAACTCTACGGAAATATAACGAGAAATGACTTGCAGCGAACCTTTAACTGGCAGTTTTCAGTTTCATCGACGAGTTAAGCAGAATATTTTGTCTTTTTGTCCTTGAGGTAAGTGGTCGCAATTACTGGTTTATTGTAAGATTTGGCGCAAGTTCACATACACCTAAGTTCCTTTTCTAGAAGGTTCTTTCCAATTTGAAAAAAAAATGAGAAGGAAATAGATATGAGAAGGCTCACAAAAAGCGTACTTTGCATTAAGATCGATGTAATTAAAAGTATTCTCGCTGAAAGAACCATGATTTTGTGCAATGTAAGACATTCGCGACAGAGATTGTGGATTCTTATCAGAAGCTGGAAACGCCAAGGAAATAATCACAGAAAAAAGCAAGATCAAACAAAGACTAACTTCAATAAGCCAGCGTATTTTATTTGTTTATTCAGTTTTTGAGAAAATACGGATTATTGAGACAAACAAATTCAAAATGATGCATGAAAGACGCTGAATCATTTTAACAACGTTTTGAGTTGTCACTAATATCCCGACTTTACTTGCCCTGGTACAACTATTAGAGAGTAACGTGAATCTACAAAGCCGGGGAAAGGAATGTTGCTGTATTCTATAAACTTATCACTTTCTTTTAAAAAAGTTGCATAATATCTATAGCTAACAGTCAAGGAATTAGCTAGATTCAAACAAGTTTCTTTTATTTTTGGCAAAACGCAAATTTCAGCCTGTTGTCATGTTTGTCGTTTGCCCTGAACGCAAAGCTAAATCTCTTTCATCGAATATACGGCAAACGGCCAATTCGGACTAAAATTTGCGCTTTGCCAAAAATGGAAGAAACCTGTTTGATATAAACATATTTCTGCCCTTTAGCTCCAGATATCGAGCGACCTTTCAAAGGAGCAAGACAAAAAAGAACATAAGAGAGGTTTGATGTTTTTTTACCAAATTGCAACTTTCCGTTTCCCGTTTCACGAAAACGCAACGCGAAACCTCTCTAATATCTTAACGTTATTCTCGGTGAGGCTGCTTAATCGTATACAGGGATCGACTGTGCTAATAACGTTTGATTTCCATAGAATGTGACTTAGATTTCTTGCTAACAAATAGGCTATCCCTCCATGTTAAATCTTTTACATAACTGAACTTGATAGGGTTTTTTGCGAATTCAGTAAGAGCCACTCTTTGGTAGTTGTTTCAAACGCCGCATGGCGGCATTTATACTATAGTCTGAATTTCAACCATCTTCAGCGGCCAGTGACCCAATGAATTTTGTGTATTTAAAACAAAAGAACCGCTGAGAATAAATGCGATTTAAAATAGGCACATGATTAAGAAGCTGAAAAAGGACCTCCTGGGCTTTTAATGAGATATCAGGTGTGATGACACAGAACGCTTGAAGGGAATCACAGATGATCCTCAATCAAAACTTGTTATGTATACTTCAGACTAATACAGTCCCTTCATTAAGGGACTGCCTATTCCTTTTTATTTGAACACTGCGCAATTGAACAAAAACGTGTATATATCCTTGAACAAATCAAGCAGCTGAAACTTGCCCGAGACCAATTTTCTACAGGTAATCTTAATAGCCCATGCATGCCGATCTCCTGATAAAAATATATGTCCAAAATATTAATTTTCAATTCGCAGGCTCTTTGTAAATTACCGAAAACAATTAATCGCACCAAATCGAATCTTGGCCAAAAACTTTCTCAGTTGCTGTTAGCCTTTTTTTCTTTTAATTTAGCATAATCCGTGTTGACTTCTTTTTGTTCACACACAGAAAATTTTCTTCTGCCTTCCCTATTATTAACGCTGAATTCTCCTAGCAGGGGTTACGGTCGAGTTAAATTATTTGATTCAATTCGACAAAAGAGGAAATCTGACGGATTATATCATATACAAGAAGAAGAAAAAATAATAAGAAAATAATACTGAAACCGGGCTGAGTTGGCCAATCCCAATATATCCTTTTCCTTTTTTTGCCATTCGTAACAGCAAAAGAACGTAAGTAATTTCACCGCTGTAGTTATGGTCACAAGTACACAATCTGTGTTGTTATTTTAGAGACTATGAATTTCATGAAAATTATCAGCATTTCCAGTGAAAGGAAAATACTTTGCCCCTTTTAAGTAATATAAAAAAAGGTAAATCGCCTTTCAGGACTAAATATCGATAATATAAACAACGCGAAACGAACAGATAGGAAGAGATTTTTCATTTTCTTCATCCGTCCAATGCATTTCGTCCATTGAACATAAAGATATTCGTTATCGCTTTCACGTGCTCTTGTGAAAAAAGAAATTAAAAGTCAATGAAAGCGTAATGTATTATTGAACATTAAATGACCCTTTTCGAAGCAATCAATCTGTCCTACGTAAATATTAAATAGACACATACGCCATCTATACAGCAAAGTGTGTTGTAAATGCTGACATATATTGAGAACATTATCAATTCTAATCGGAGGAATGAACGTCAATTAATCCCAAACCGTGTCAAAAATAAATTATCTAAACCAGAGCAAAATTGACCAAATTTTTTTTCTGCACGGAATATATAGTTTGCGAAGGGCAAATAAACAGGACCTCTTGATGGCACAGAATTTGCACTACACACTTTCAGGGAAATATTATTTTTCAGTTGTAGAGTATGTGTAGTATATTAGCCCAGCGGTATAGTTCTACATGCCGAGAACTTTGTACTTCGCGAATGAGGGGGGAAAGCGGGAAATTGTGAGATTGTGTGTTAGTTTAATTAAACTTCTTTGTTGTGAAACATTTGTGGCTTACCCTAATGGAACACAGTGTCGTATAAACTCTTGTTCTTAGGCCATCGTAACACAAACAGCGGTGATAAACATTGTATTCCAACGCATTTTTTGTTATATAGAACTTGACGTTTCGTATGGTGACGTATGGTGACGTTTCATATGTATGTTGACTAGCATACGAAACGTCAAGTTCTATATTTAAAAAATGCGTTGGAATACAATGTTTATCACCACTGTTTGTGTTATTTTCTTACTTATACAGTGCATTTTCTGAGCTCACAATACAATGTAGATATTAGTTTAAAGAAAGAAATATTTGGTTCTTGGTGCTCGGAGATCAGTATATGAAGGATATGATAGGTTAGCAAAACAAGCAAAGAAAACAGCGAGCGAGCTCGAGAAAGCCTGCAAGCGTTAAACCATAATAATGAGGAACCTTTCGCTACTTAATGCTCAAGAAATCGTATGACAGTTCTCATGTAATTTGAATTGAGAAAGCGTAATATAGACATATAATTTTTAAACCCTCATATTGCACAGCTGCACTCCTTATTCCACGGTCACACATTTTACGAGCTACTTGCCTGGTTAATGAAGAGAATACAAAAATATAGAAATCTTTATAATAAGGCGAAAATTGGAAATGAATTGCTTAAAATTTGAGAAGACGGAAGGTCCATTTGTTTCGGTATTATTTACTATTGTTGATGAAACTGTTGCAAGGATTCAAAAACTGAAAGCTATGTGATTCAAAAAGTCTAGTGAAATGGTAAACAGCTTAGTAAGATAGCAAAATAATAAATAGTTAGGGATTTCTTTCCAATTATTATTCGAGGAAATAAAAGTCTTCCAATCCATCTAAGACGCCAGGCCTATACCGCCGTTTTAAAGCAAGTGAGAGAAATTTAACCACCCTTTATTTAATTTTCGAACTCGGATATTGCGTTTCCAACGCTCTGATTGGTTCACTCGATTTCGGTTATCAGCTTAGATACCATATGATCTAATATGAAAACTGATTGCGTCAAGTGTTGCCAAGCTAGAAACTGATTGGTTAATTTCCAAGTTTTCAAGCGTTCACACATATATTTCATTCGCGCTTATTGCACGTAAAACTGGTTACCATCACACATCGAATGCGCTCTCATCGAATAAGTATAGGAAATCGTATGAACGCGAGTGTATTTCGTGATTTATGGGCACGAGTGATGTTTTGAAAGTTCTCAAAATTGCACGAGCCGTAGGCGAGTGCAATTTGGGAACTTTCAAAACATCACGAGTGACCATAAATCACGAAATGCACGAGCAGGTTCATACTATTTTTTTTTATTATATTCTCAACAAAATTATTCAAACGCGCTACATTGTTCGTGCTCGTATTGTTCCAGTTTTGGGTTTAGTTTTCTTTCAGTCGCCCATGTTTGCCAGACATTCAACCAGGTCTGTGCAGCTTTCAACGTGTTTTTGTTTTTCGCATTTTCTTTAAGTTGCTCAACGATGTTTTGCTTTGACAAAGCAAACCGATTGTCAGCCTTTTTTTTTTCACTTTGGTGTTCAAATTTAGCGCTTCCTCGGTGTTTCCATAGCAACTTCCGTATTGCACTCTATAACCTGGATTGCACTCTATAACCTATTTATGCATTCGCTATTGGCCAATCAGAAACAAGATATTTTGTTGAGTATGTAATAATTGTTAATTAACCAGTGGGTGATAAACTAGTAAGGCAAATTGACCTCCGAGAGAAGATTAGAAAGCCGAGGTTTTGAGAGTTAGAACGACCTGAAAGGAACTAGGGGATTCCAAAGACTGATGCAAAGACTGATGCCCCCCGTAGTAGGTGGATGTAGGGCGTGAAGGGTATGATAGCTGAAACAACCCAAACATTTACAAAAATGCTAACCTCCCTCTACCCCTCACCTCTTCCCCCACCCCCGGAATAGCCATGCCTTTATAAACTTGAACCAGGATCTCTAGTAATTCATTGAGTCAACCCTTTCCCCGAGCAAATTTATTTTTAGGCACAGGTATTGCCATTTTTCTACACACCGATGTGTTTTAGGAGTCACGAAGTAGAAACTCACAAGGAGGACCAAAGTGCTGTTCAGGTTAGCGATTGAAAAATCAAACATTGAAGCAAATCTGATGCAAATCAAGTTGCCTGGCTCAGAAATTGATTTTGTCCGGACACAAATCAGAGACAGGGGCGACGATTTGTCACACGCAAATCGGAAACAGGTGCGACATGTTCAGCGCAAAATTAAACGCATCTCAACTGTCTTTCATACTATCTCAGGCGGAGGCAGACGAAGTGAAAACTATTACTACTGAGTATAATTGTTTTCTACTATATTAACATTTTATGGCTCATTTTGACATTATTATGATTTGTGTTTTTTTATAACTTTCATATCTTGTTCCACGTTACACAACCACTTTTTCGCCATTTCGGAAATGAATAAAAACAAGATCTTTTTAATCTGGACATTTCATCAATGTGCTATCAGGAGATAAAATTCGTATCCCCGCGCGGCCATGCTATACCCTATGAATAAAGAACCGCGTTAGTAAATCTGTCGCCAACCAATTAAAGTCATTCCCTTTATTCCAAAATTCGAAATAAATGCAAGATTTTCGTGGCGGACCGGCGGAGATGATTCGTTCAACTGGGAAGCACGCTAAAGAGCGTATTTAAGTCAAACAAATCTTATCGACAGACCGACGGCCCCAAGAGTACTAATTCACTGTAGAGTCGGGTTTCTGTTAAAGAGACTACTTTGAAATTGCAACTCGCAAGAGTCTATGGTGGTCATAACACGTGCGCAAGCATCGTGTGGGCGAGATTTTAAGGTTAGCCTTCAATCGACAGTAATCGGGTTGCGGAAATTCCACATTTCCTTCACTTTTATAATCAACAGATTAATTGTTCTTTTTGTTCTTTTTTTTTTTTTTTGTACGAAACGTTTGTTTTTGTCCTTCGTTTCTTGTATCTATCATTCACATGCAAGGATTGTTCGTGCGAGTACGTGGGCAACTAAGATGGACGACTCCTGACAGTCTTCTAATTGCAATTGGCCATTTCCGAGTTGACGTGTGCCTCCTCTTCAAAGCGAGTCTAAGGGCGAAGTTTTTGTGACGGTAGTTAGTTCTACTTTACATATAAATAAAAAATAATTTTTATAAGAAAAAATTCGCACTTAGACTCGCTTTGAATCCAAAAGGAGGCAGACATCAACTCGAAAATGGCCTATTAGACTACGACGTGGAGTGTTCTGAGTCAGTAGGATGTTAAGGTGACACGTAGCACCTATCATAGAAGTTCTATGCCAGCGACCGTTGGCCAATATAGAAAATACCATACTACTCTTTGTTTGTCCCTCCAAAATTTTGCACAAGCATTGCTTCCAGTTTCTCTTGGGACTATTATAAGTCCCAAGAGAAAATGAAAACAATGTTTATGCAAAATTTTGGATCGGAGGGACAAACAAAGAGTATTATGGTATTTTTGTATTAGCTAATTAGCACTTGCTAAATGCTGATTTGTGAAAAAATATCTTAAATTCATCTTTTTGTTGATCGCAATTCTTCTTCTTACTTGATGTCGTCTTCCTTGCGTCATTCAGATGCGGAAGGCCTTCATTCATAAGGTTTGACTTAAAAATGGCGTTAAGCTAACGTCCAAACTTCATCGCTTTTTTATCGCAATGCTTTATAGTCAAATTGTTGAGAAAATTTCTTCTTTTACTTATCACAGCTGGATTGGAAATTCAAAATTCATTTGGTTAATCATAATTACCGTTTTCCAGAAGGGAACTGTCTGTTCTTATGTCAGTGGCAGCTATTTGGGAAGGCAGGTTATGTCGTCTCAAAATATTGTCTTCGAGAAGTTTCCATTGATACGTCAAAACGTCCAACGTGAATTAATTAATTGTCCGCGTGACAATATTGGGATTATCAAGACACAAAACATGTAGCTGTGATTACCAAGCCAAATGACTTCCCCTTGCTTTGAAACTGCAAATGAATAAGAAAACCAAAGTTCAGAATGTTCGACCAGAGCGATTATCTGTCGGCAGAGAGTTCAGTACAACAGCTATTAATGGCGATGAGGTAATTTTGAAAATTAAAGGCAATAAAAATTAATTATTTGTGGCTGCAATAAGGGCCTAATGCACCTTTGTTGTGACTGCTTCGATATAACACAGAAATAATTACTCAGATATGCACGTTTCTATTTATTGCAGTCACGAACACGGTCCCAAGAACGATCTGTGTTGGCCGGGAGACACACGTACAGACGCACACAACTCTTTTGGAGGAAAAAGGTATTACATACATTCCTTATAATCAGGTTATAAAAATGACATAAGGCTACATCACCTTCTACCTTTCAAATGTTGGTAAGATTCGTGAACTCAAAATGTTTTCGACACCACGAAAGGTTAGGATTTTCTCAACAGTGGTAAAAGCATGCCGAGAAATTCACTGTTCTCCATCGGACATACAAGTTCAATAGTTGCGTCACATGTCTTTCACTGTTCATATATGCAAAGCTAAAACAACATTTTGTTTTTCTGTTTTAGCAATCAAAGGAGCTAGAGTAGCCTACCTCCATCAATATCCACCGCGATCAAACACGACGCCTTTACGGTGAAAGGGCAGGTGTATTAATATTTGGCTGAATTAAGTACATGTTGGAGAAAAAGTCCTCGAAACTGCGTTTTAGACTGCTCAGAAAGTTTCTTACACTTGTTGTGAAGTCTTCGCGACGTTTTTGAGAAGCGACATGGACACCTGGGTGGTATCTGGAAACATTTCACAAAATGGCACAGAGCCAGTCGATCAAAAAACGTCAAAAGTCGTAATGATCCTGCAATTGTTATTCTACTTTATTATAATCCTCGTCGGTTCAGTTGGAAATGCTCTAATCTGCTTAGCCATTCTCAGTCGAAAAAAACGGAAAACAAGTGAGTATTTTATTCTAAACCTGGCAATAACTGACTTGGCCGCCAGTATTATAAGTATTCCGCTCGACATTATTGAGCGTTTATCAGGATACTGGCCATTTGGTTCGTTCTTGTGCAAGATTGTTTATCCTCTTCAGACAATCCTCATGGCAGTTTCGGTATCAACGTTGTTAGCAATGAGCCTGGAGCGCCATCGAGCTATTATGTACCCACTGAAACCTCGGATGAAGGGAAGAAAGGCAACTATTGTGATCGTGGTCATTTGGTTGGGGAGTACCCTTCTTGTTTTTCCTTATATCTCTGTACTTGGCCACGATGGTGTGTCTTGTTTGGAGAACTGGCCCGGACCACATTACGCTAAGGCTTACACCACGAGTGTATTTACCATGCTATACCTTTGCCCACTTTGTGGTATTACAGTCGCTTATATTAGAATCGGTAGAAAGCTCTACAGAGATATAAAAAAAATCAAAATAGTTGTTGCGGACTCTGAACGAAGTCTAATTGGAAAACAAATGTTGAGGACTCGTGCACATCGCAATGTCCGCATCGTGAAAATTTTTGTGACTGCTGTCGTCGCGTTTGCGCTGTGCATGTTGCCTAACCACATCGTGTGGCTCTGGCATGATTACGGAAAAGGATTCGAGTCGGAATACTTCTTTGATGTTATAGTGTTTGCAAATATCTTAGTTTACGCTAATAGTTGTATAAACCCGTTTATATTTGGGACTCTTCAAGCTCGCTGTAGAAACGGCTTTAAGGGCTTCATCAGAGCTTCTGGTCAAGACAGAGATGAAAGCGGAATTGATCGGCAAAAGAGGATGTTCTCAATGCGTGTGTCCTTCACCAGCTCGTCCAAACTAAGCTCTTATATTCGTGGAACTTTGCGACGCCCAAGTCAAAGTTTTCGGAGCGTTTATCTACGAAGTGGAACGGGAAGTGGTGCAAGGGACAGGATAAAGGAACAAAATGGGATCGATTACGTCAACCAAGGAGAGAGCAATCTTTAATATAAAGGAACAACTGTGTGACGAGAACGCTGCTGCAGCAATTTTAATGCGGAAATTAGGGACTTCAAGATCTTGGACTGCACCGTCGACGAAAAAGTCGCCTCAAAATAGAACTTTCGCAATTCATTCACCTCGTTCACGTCGTACATCCTAAAAATAAATTGGTACGAGTGGTTTCAGAGTAAAAACAGAGGATGAAATCATTCACATCACAGGGAGCCCACACAATCTGTTGGTGTAACCGTTTGTAATTTTATAATAGATTCTCTTTTTGCTTTTTCTAAAGCGATATATCGATAAATATGTGCATGAATCAATGTTAAATAAGGGTTGTACTACCTTACATGCGGTGTGTTGTCGCTCTTTTGCCTTAGAAGTCGTATTTTGAGCGATTTTGAAGATTTCGAGTTCGGTTCACTGTGCCTCTCAAGTTCTTTATGACCGCTGAATAAAAACACTGAGGACGCATTTTTACAGGGTTAGCCACCATCTGAAGTGAATATATCTACAAATTCCAGCGAGAGGATGACTTGTTGACAACTCTGTCTATTGTTTAGTTTCAAATGTCAGGCACCTTCGTGCCGGGGTTTTTGAATATATTTCACATCAGATGGAGGCTAACCCTGTAAAAATGCGTCCTCAGAGTTTTTATTCAGCGGCCATAGAGAACTTGAAACTGGACTATAGAAGGACAAGGGTACCAATGGGAGGTAATTATTGAACAGTTCCAGCCCCGGGGCAATTTTTCCCGAGAAAATCGCCCCTATTCCTTCGCTTTCAAGCTTCGCAGAAGAATGGCCGAAAAATTCACGCTTCTTCTCATACTTCTCGCTCAAAAATTCATTCAAACGGGCCAGAGAAAAAAATCAAAATCGCTCAAAATACCACTTCTGATGCAAAAGAACGACAGTACACTGCAGGTAAGGCAATACAACGTTCATTTAACATTAGTCTATTCAAATATGATATATCGCTACAGAAGAAGCAAACGGTGAATCCTATACATTTATCATAAAATCAACAAACCGTTACACAACCAGATTGTGTCGGCTCCTTGTGTTCACATTTGCCTGCTCACTTCAAAACTCAAATTTGGTGCCGGATTTCACGTACGTCCTTGTTATGTAGAAACAGCAAATAACATATGTTAAAATGCGTGCTGCACGTGCAACACGATTATTTTCCTCTCCATGTTTAACAGGTGATGTTATTGTTTAGCGGAGTTTTTCTTCACTCTACACGCCGGATATTTTTCAATCATTTTCTCGTTCACACGTAACGTCTACAAATGGAATTTGCCCGTCCACACTTATCCGAAGTCATTCTAGTATCCAAGAATCCTCTGTCACTATTGTCAACAGAGCATGCGCTAGCAGACGTGCATGTTGGCGGCGAGAAAAGCGATAGCATTTCATTCAGAGACCATGTTGTAAAGACTGGATCCGAGTTTGTAATGTCATCGGATTTAAAAATACCCGGATTCGACCGTCCTCTTTGCGTATTCAAAACTTCCCAGAATTTCCTCTCTGGAGAGCATATGCTCTATTGGTGGAGTTGCTCTAGAAGAAAGAGGCGGCTTGATAGTTTAAGTCACTTATGAGTGCTTCCCGGGGATTTATACACAGAAAACTAGGGAGCCTTAGCCACCAGGAGTGGCAAAATGTTCACTTCGGACCAAGCCCTCTTCCGACTTACTTACCCTATAAAAAATAAATTACCAAGAGATCTTAACTTCAACTGGATTGAAGTGAGAATTCTATTTTAAATTTATATCGACGTTTATATACTACATTATTATTCAACAAATTGTGGCAACATCCAAATATAGTCTAGCGAGCTGAATATTCGTCGTGCTTACTTAACGTATATCCTGCGATACACGTAAAATTGCGTGTCGCGGAGAAAAATGGTAGTTTTTCCAGCTTTTTTTCCCCAATAAACGTAGAAAACTGTGCTTTGTCATCAATGTGTGTAATAATAAAACAATTATCTTTCTCAATCGGAATATCGGCTGATTTTCCCCAACTCGTCCAACGGAGTCGTCGTCTAAGTATCAGGAGATATTCCGCGTGATTTCGCAGGATAATTGTTATTATTAAAAACTGGATCATTGGATAATGCAATTCGACAGTTTTGATTGGCTAAGCCATCATGGGTTATGAGCCATTATACCATGATCTACAAACACGGCAAGCATACGCGTGATTTTTTGGGCCTTTTTATTTTTATTGTAGTCTAGTTTTCTATATTTTGCGGGCGTTTTTAATAAAACAATTATTCCACTCGCGCTTGTTGGATGCTATCTATCATCTCATATCCAACGCGCGCTCATGGAATAATTGTTAAATAATACATTCAGATTTCAGTAAGTCGCAATCATTCAAAACCATTTATTACCTAACATCTAAGATCATACCATAGTAATTTATACCAGAAGAGCATAACCTTGAAGCGTGTAACTTGCAACACTTTTCCTTGGAACAAAGCTGGGGAATCTGGGACACCAACCTTATGACCAAATATAAACAAAAATAAGATCGAAACTGTAGTCGGGGGAATATACACGAGCTACCTTAAATCCAAATAAGGAAACTTTTAAACTAAAAAAAACCCCAGCTAGAACCAGATTTTTGCGCTTCAAGGTCATAAGTTTCAGTTTATACAAAGTAAAATTTATCCACTGGCTTGCAACACTAGCCACAATTTTTTTTTCTGGAACATAAATCCCTCTTTCCTTCTTCTCTAGAGTTGATTTAAGCCACGCGTGAGCCCCCACCCTCCACGCAGAGAAATTTTGAGCAGCATTGAATAATTCTAAACACTTTGTTAGGTGTTCCAACCAAATGTGTCCGGTACAGTATTAAGCCGTTGCAGAATTTTGAGAGAGAGAAACATTGTGTTTTTTTTTTTTTTTTTTTTTTCATTATTTCCATATGTCACCGTACGATCCTATATAATCTTGTATGTATCAAATATGAATTCTCAATAAATTAGCTCAGCAGAAACAAATCAGATTAACAGGTGAAAATAAGACGCGGACGGATAAATCCGAAGATTACTGTTCTTTTTTTATTGGAAGGAAAAGATTGTTTTGATAAAAAAAGCAAGAGAGAAAATGACACTCGGAAGCATGCCCAAAACTAACCTGCAGCTGTTTGCCCATCAAATACTCTCAATGTTATGGGCTAATCGTTAACGTCCCCCTTCCATGGCCTACATTTCTCAAGACATAGAGGCTCAAATTTCCAGAGAAGCATAGTTTATTGCTTGACCTGGCATATTTCCCAGACTTCTTGCAGAATTTGGAACTATTAACGGAATTGGGAGAGTTGGGACGTTAGAATATCTGACGTCTCTAACTCGGACATTAAGCTCAATTCGCTTCCGACTGTGCTCATCCCCCCAGGGGCGCGCATTTGCACGCCTTTCCAGTCCCAGAGGTAGGACATTACTGACTTATGCAGCGTTAACACGAACGCAGTTTCATTTGTAACCGTATCGTTTTCGATGCAGTGTTCGATTCAAAATGGTGAATCTAGCACGTAGTGCAGCACTCGCCTTTTCCATGACTTTGATTTTGATGTGATTTGAAAGTCGTGAAACTGTGTTCGTGTAAACGTTGCTTTAAGATCCAGGACGCGGTCGTCAAGAAAGCCACAAAGCAATAATATTATTGGTTAAAAAGGAAAAAAACATGGTACACGTGCAGCACGCAAATGATCTCGTATTTTTGCGGTGTTCTGCACAAAAACTACGCGAAGTTACCAAATTTGAGGTTTTAACGGCAACGCGAGCGTGAAAAGGTGAACCTTTGATTTTTTATTTTTTTCATTTTTTTATTTGACACAGAAAAAGCTCGTATCAACTTACTTTCAGAATACTTCGCCTTCATGGTGCGACGGGAGCGAGATGGAATAATCGCCAAAAACCTTACTAGCTCAATGTTGTATTTTAAGGTGACGTTTTCGAGAACCTCGCCGTCGTAGGTCTGAAAGTCTTCTGAAGTCCCTATCAGACTTAGCGGGCCCTGGGTTTGCGGCTTTTGCTTAGCCTCGGATTAACCCAGGCCAATTGACACGCGCATTGCATTAATTGGTGGTAGTCGACCGTAAAACTCAAAATACAGGACCTTTTGTTGTGAAAAAGACGCTGACTCTCTGCAGTCACTAGTTGAAAACAGGCAGAAGGATGCAGCTCTACGTTTTCACCGAAGCAAAGGTTAATATTACAGGCAAAAGTTAAATATGTTTAAGGTCCTTACAAGTGCGAATCAGCGAGCCATGAGTGTAGCACTGATATTTGAGAAGAATTAACTATTTTTAGGGTAATTTGAAGTGCTATATTCTACCTATGCAAACCATGTGACCATCAGCCCTACTAATGGATTTGGGCACACACAAGGACAGAGAAAAACTCTGAACAGAGTTA
>NC_090875.1:10325560-10328060 GCF_036669935.1 Montipora foliosa | reverse complement strand
CGCCATTGATTGAAATGTTTGTTGTTGGAGTTGAGTCACTTGTTGCTGCTGCCGCAATAATGGAACTTCCTATTAGTTGTGGGGTCCCACAAGGTTCTGTACTTGGACCCTTGCTGTTTATTATTTACATAAATGACCTACAAGAATGTGAACTGTCATCATCTGTACTCATGTTCTCTGATGATATTTCGCTTACCCTTTCCGCTTATAACCCCACAACTCTTGAGGAGAAAAATAAACAAAGACTTGGATGATGTGGACAAATGGCTTAAATCCAATAAACTCACATGAATTGTCAAAAAGACAATATTTATTATTGGTAGCCCCTACCGACTTAGGCTCTTTAATGGTGACTTAAACGTCACTGCTAATACTGAGTCAACAATTGATCTGACTCGGGTGACTAACTATAGATATCTGGGAATAGAGATTGACAAGGCATTGGGGTGACAAGCCCAAGTAGATGCCATTTGTAAAAAGGTATCTGCAGGTCTAGGGGCCTTAATACGTATTCGATACCTGGTACCTCACCAAACCCTACTAAGAATGTACGATGCTTTGGTCACTCCTTATTTTGGTTGTTGATCCGAGGTTTCGGGATGTATGGCAAAGGGCCTGTGTGACAGACTCCAGATATTGCAAAACAGGACTGGGAGATTTTATAACTTTTAGTGATTATAATAGTTACAAGATCTGCGGATATTCTCCAAGACTTATTATGGGATACCCTTAGGCAAAGACGCTCTAAGCAGCTCGCAATAAGTGTTTAATTAAATCTCTGAATAACCTATACCCTGAGAGTTTAAAGAACCTTTTTAGACCATCCTTCAGGGTTCATTCCTATAACGTACGAGGTGCCTCAAACAATGTTTTTGTACCTAGACCCTGTACTGAAGCAAATAGCTTTTTAGCTATAGGGGGGCAGTCGTGTGGAATGGGCGAGCTAGAAAATGAGCTAAGAGACGAGACAAATCTCAACTCTTTCAAGTCTTCCCTGGATTTGAACAGGCGATTGCTTTTGAGGGAGTTGTGATATATCCTATTTTAGTTATATAATATACATTCTGAGTTGATTTGTAGTTTTGGTGTAATTAATGATAGGATAGTTTTCTTAATATACAGATATGTTTTTATTTTATCTTAGTATTACTGTAGTTACCTTTAAAATTTGTTATGTAAACGGCTCACTGGAAGAGCATTTTTAGTTAAGTGATACCGCAAATAAAGCTTGATACTGCTACTACTACTACTACACTACTACTATAACTCCTGAACGTTATCGTCATGTTACGGAACCTCCATGAAAGCCTTAGTTGCGCCTGGCCATTCAGAAGCGAAAGCGTTTAAGGTGACACGCGTTTGGGAGGTTGCCGTTAAGGGCACCCACACTTCCAAGAAGTGCACGCGAAGGATGCCGCTTGAAGGGATGCGTTGTCTCCGGAGAAACCGATGCCAGATCGTAGTCCTTATCCTGTTTGTGGCTGGTGATTTCGCTTTGGCCGCCGTCTTCTTCGAGGATATGGGCTCTAAGTGCTGCTCTCTCAACTTCGTTTTCTGCCTGAAATCTCTTGCTGGCGATGCAAAGTATCCCGCTTTTTCTGTACCTCTAATTTCCTCCGAAGTTGATGCAACTTAAGCTGCGTGGTCACCTTCTCCGCTTTTGCTACCTCAATATTTACACTGAGACGTGAGGAAGAGGTTATATCAGAACGGTAGCCCTTACTGGTGGCTGATGCACCAACAAGCATGGACAAAAGTGTTGGGAAGGTAACTTAATTTTACTCTGTTAATAGCCAGGTTGTTACATGTACTTGCTGCGCTCGGCAAACTCCATCTACTTCACCTTGTTTGCTTGCCTTTAAGACGCTCCATAGTTTGTAACCATGCTCTTGTGGCCCCCCTCCCCCATATGCAAAAGGGGGAGGGGGGCCACAAGAGCATGGTATTTCCCAAATACTTCAGCTAATAGTTAGAAAAATCGAATTAGCTGTGAAGTGAGCTAATTAATGCCGCAACCTTCCCAAAAACTTTTGACCACAATTGTAGTTGACTCGCGGAAATGTTTGGTTGAACCTCTATTCCCTCGACCTCTGCACACTTGAGCCAATCGTTATCTCGCTTTCGGAATTCTTTTTTTTTTTTTTAATTCGTTCTTAAAACCAGCAGACAACAGTTGAATCTCATCGTGGCCTTTCGTGCTTGCGACACACGCGATGTGCGCCCGCTCAAACTTATCAAAGGTCACCTCCAAGACCAACCACCTCAATCCGACAGCTTTACAATTTGCGTAATTAAAGGGGCTACGACCACGAATGGTCATAGAATTAACCTAAAAATCAAAATAACTGTTCAGAACTATAGAAGAACTCTAAAAAAACACAGGGAAGCCAAGAAGGGACATGGATGGACAAAACTGGAGAGGATTGAAATGGATAGAATTTGGGTAAATTTGAAAAAACGTCGGCCCACCTTTTTACAAATTTATATCAGTCTATATCAA
>NC_090875.1:10315560-10318060 GCF_036669935.1 Montipora foliosa | reverse complement strand
GAAGGTGGGCAACCGAAAAAAAACCACGGGCAACCAAAAACACAAAACTGGTTGCCCAAAGGGCAAATTAGTAAGAAAGTAAGTGTCGAACACTGTTAGGGGCAGCCGCAAACCCTAGGAATTTTACATATTTACTATATAACTAGATGCTTCTGTGAAGCATACACTGGCTTGCCTGTGGTACGTGCTACAGAAAATCAGAAGGCACTGAATTGTGTGGTATTGAATACAGCATTCCAGTCTCTGAAGAATAACAAATAAAAGAGAAGCGAGAAACATTGGCTTCTGGGCTGACATGTTGATAATTTTCAAGTTCCCTCACAACTTCTTTTCACCACAAGTGTGCCCTATGAGCATCCGAAAACTTTGTAATACTAAACTTCACTGAAGTCAAGCCCTGTTTCGCGGGGTTAGTGTTGGGATGGGAGACCAAAACAATAAACCCCTCATAAAAAACAGAAACATCTGACCGAAAATACTATTAACGAACTCAGCAAGGTACAGATTCTGTTGGCGTGCTTTATGCAAAACAAATATTGATGAAAAAGCAAATAAATATTGATACACAGTTTTCAGAAAGAGCAGAAGGAAGTTTCCCGGACGGTCGATCGAGAATAAAATATTTACGACATGAAAACAACATTAATTTTGAACCTTGAATATAGATCGTTTTCACTGTCACGCAATAAAAAAAATAAATCAAAAACTATCCAGTGCAAAACGCTAAGAAATTGTTATCTTATAGAAGATAATGAAATAAGACACTTGTCCAAGTTTTAGGCCTCTGCGTTTCCCCAAACTTCAGATATTCGTCGAAATGTTTCGCAGGCCGGAAAATAGTGTAAACATCTGGAACTGACTTTGGCTATCTAGGCGACTGATTATCACTACTGAAAAAACAAGCATTTACATAAGCACTTTTCCTAATGCTCTAACTTCTAAAAGGGCTCAAAATCATGAGATAAGTATATATTTTTCAACAAACTTGATCGTAGCTTTGTGTCACGCACCTACATAATCCGGAAATTCAAAATGCTCTGGTTTCCAAACGAAGCACGCTATTGAGCTGTGAAATTGTCAACAGATATAGATATGCCGCCTCTTATGCCTGATGAGGATAAAAACTTTGGTGGATCTTTAGTTTTAGATTTTGGAAGGTGATGACGTCACGTGAAAACGATCTATAGAATATAAAAAGTTACGATCAGCGACAAACATTTTGGGAGATTTTTGCTACGTTCAAGTAAATTGCAAAATCGAAAGTGACATGGCCGGAATTCAGCGGCATGTTTACTCGCCAAACAGTGAAGCATCTGTGTCAAATGATGGCAAGATACCGGGTTTTTCTGTCAAGTGTTATAAAGTTTGACAATGAAATGAGCGAAGTCAAAACAAAGATCACAATCGCCCAACTCTTGTTTATGCAAAGTCAAAATTTACTCTCCAAGACGCGTACGACGTTATTTATCACCAGGTAATTCCATCATTTTGGAAATAGCAGCTACTTTATTATTCATCTGCGTCACAAGTTTTCACTGATTTTGGGCCTCATTTTGTTGAAACTCAAGCACGCTTCCAACAGGCCTGTGAACCCTTCCTGCTTACAGAGCAATACTAAAAAACTTCTCTCATATCACATTTGAACCTTAAGCTCGAAAATTCAATACACAACATGATATTATAATTCACAAAGGCAGAAAATACCACAGAATCCTTTTCCAGCGAAAATTTTATTGAAACAAACAACATATTTGCTCTTAGAGGCGAAAACCTCTTCCTATTTGATTGCGTGCGTGAAGACAAGAAACTCAATTGTGTCAAATTACCATGTACTTCAGGTAAATACTGCTCACTTTGATTTCGTCTCGACGGGCGATAGATTGTTGTCGAAGTCCAGTACTCGTCGCTTTTGAGATTCATGCCTAGTTTATCCAACTGACTTTCCATTATTGAGCTCCATAAGGGTATATTTTGTTTAAGGATCCACTAAAACGCCATTCGCGTTGCATGACTTTCGACGCCATTGCAGGCTAAGTTAATGATTCTACTGTGTCCACAAGAGAAATCTACGCAGTTCCACTACCCTCTCGATCCTAAGAAAATACGGGCAGAAGGCTCTATACACAAAGACACTACTTACCAGGGGAGTGACAGGCAAGACTTTTACCGACACGGAAAAAAAAAAAACAACAACAAAAAAAAAAAAAGAAAACAAACAAACTAAACGTAGACCTCGACTGGGTTTGCCCATAGGCAACCCAGTAATTACATGTACCATAATTTGTGTAATTATTATGCAACTGCAGATTTCCTAATCAACCTTTGTAGACAACAGTTTTGGAAATGCCCAAAATAACACAAGATAAGTGCATAAGTACCCTACTTTTTTTTAGTTGTCAAATCTTTGATGTCACTGATAATAATTGAAGATACTTGAAGAACTTATGACTATCTTCCAAAAAAAATTAATGCAGTGCGTAGAATGAAATTCAGAACAATA
>NC_090875.1:10305560-10308060 GCF_036669935.1 Montipora foliosa | reverse complement strand
AAACTTGCAGAAAAAAAACTACAGGGAGCTTGTGTCTTTGTGTCAATACTTTATTCCCATCTGATTTGAAAAGTGATGCATTGTAGAAAAAGTGATGATTTCTTAAGAGACTGAGCGGAAAGAATGTTGTCAAATGGTACATGTACTTGTGGTTCCTAATCAGTTTAAGGGTTGAAAGAGGATTTCATTACTAATTACTAATAGCAGAGTAATTTGCCAGTGGCCAATTGCAGCTACTTGTTGTATTGTAAAAATATAACAAAGTGAGTATCCACAAAAATCTCACACGAACACCATCCAGCTTCTTGTTGTTTATTATTTTGTTGACGGATCATGATCAGTTGATTCAAAGATTGATTAATGATAAGTTGATTTAAAGGTTAATTATTAATAAACCATTTTACAGTTGTAGCTAAGTTACTGTACCTAGTCTAAGAATGGAAGGGAGGCTGCTGGTGACCCTGTTTTTATACAAACCTTGGTGCTTTTGTAATGTTAATAAAAGCAGTGGGGGCTGTATCGATACAAGGTCACCGGCATTCATAGGCTACATGTATGAGTAAACAACTGTAAAATGGCATATTAGTTTGATTTTATTTGATTTTATTTGATTCTCTTGTGAGAACTATTCAATTATAATTTTAAAATTGAACCAAGTAGTTTGTGAGAGCATTCCTAAGCACTCTGTCACTCACTAACACTTGCATCGTACATGACTGTACATGTACATCCTACATGTATACATTGTATCCTAAGAGTTTACTCTGTCCAGTTTCAATATGATATAAAGTCCATATAGTATCTTCATTTTATAACAGCATGATTGCATATACTATTTCAAAAATTGACAGGAATATTATTGTTACAATGTACAATAACTTTAAAGTTGAAATAGTTCTTTCAAAGCTTTGTAACCTCGTAAGCAATGTAAAGTGATTAGCAAAATATACATAAATTTATGTGAAAGATCAATGACAGTTACAGTAATCCCTTCATTCTCTTCCCAATGCAGAGAACTTGCAGATTATGTGATTGAGGTGGTTGAAGAGGAAGGAGGTACAGTCTAATAATTATGAGGATAAAAATGTATCACTCACTCTGAAAATCTTCTGTTGGGTACATTAGATTTTCTGCTAATTAAAAGTGATGGATGTGACTATAAAATTTGATACATTTTTAAGCACTATATATAAGATATTAAGTTTTGATGTTCCTGTCCAAAATGGTCCCAATAGAATAATTTATTTATTATAGTCAATGAAAGCTTCTTTTTAACACTCCAGACCAATCAGCTTATGCAGACAGTATTACAGGAGTAGAAATAGCAAATGAGATGAGATTTGCATACATGCATTTATGAGATCTACTCAAGAGCATGATTGTACATTCAAGACTATTAAAACTAAATTGATAGCAATTAATTAAGTACAAGTATTTGATTGTTGGATTTCTGAATAGAAAAACTATGTAATGCAGGAAATCATCACTTCTCAGTTCTGTCAAAATACGTGAAAATCAGGTCTTCAGGGAAAAAAAATCTTCAAATTAATACATGTACAGCTATCTATATTAATTACAAACGACCGGGTTAAATTAGATAACTCCTTTGTCTCATGACCTGCATTTGGTGCTAATCTTATAAACGCAGAGCCCTTTTGATGTGGATTGAGTCAAGTATTCTTATGATAGCATTCACAAGAGACTATCATCCAATACTATTACTAGGCTTATGTGTTTTGACTTAAAAAAAAAAAATTGAATTTTATTTCAGGAAAAGCTGTTCTGTCCTGTACCCCTGTGATAAGTGATGCAATGACAATGGTAACCTTCAAGTAAATACTCTTACACTAGTAGTCCCATCATAGAGAATACAATGTACACTGTAGTGGTGCGGTTGTATTGCATGACATATCATTCTACATGTATCGCCATGATTCATTGAACACTGGAACCATTGCTTCAATTGTTTAGGTCAGTTGCCACAGAGTTGTATAACTGGGTACCTAGGCAGTGCTCGAAATTAAAAAAAAAATTCCAGGTTGTCACTGTTTCAAAGGCAACCAGGCATTACTAAACCCATAAATTTGGTTGCTCTGATAAAATAATGCTTGGTTGCCCATCACATGGCATTGGAGCTTGCGTACCTCATAGTTCTAAGTGTGCACCTGTGGTTTTTTTGTGAAAGTATGTGTTTAAGTTTTATCATTTTCAATCTCCATTGGCATGTACATTTTTTCTATCTGACAATGTTTTGTAAAAGCCACAGATATTCAAAATGCGGCAAAAGTAATGCTTATTAGGTTACTGCTAACCTTTTAGCAGGGTAAAGTAAAAGCAATTAGTCTCTGTTAAGAGCCTGAAAGGCCCATCAGGTGACCAGGAGTATTTCTACTCCCGCCAGGATGGGACGCTATAGTCCATCGCAGGGTTACCCTCAGCATTAAATTCGCCAGTGCCCATTTATACACCTGGGTGGAGAGAGGCACCGTGAGAGTAAAGT
>NC_090875.1:10273060-10300560 GCF_036669935.1 Montipora foliosa | reverse complement strand
GTAGATATTGGACAGATTTGGTGCACAGTTTCCGTATTCCAAAAGTAAAACATTTGTCAACCCTTATTATCATATTAGACCATTGACACCAGATTATAAAGCGGTTGATTAGGTGCTGATTTTCTGATTCCTGACCACTTATAACAGCGGCGTCGTCTGCGAACTGGAACCAGTGGATCGGATTTAAGAACCTTAGGGAAAAGCCAAATTGACGATATTTTTCAGATTTAATGTGCTGGAGAAACGTGTTAAAACACAAGTTAAAAAGAAGAGGGCTGAGGCAATCACCTTGAAGTACGCCACGACCAATAGATATAAACGGAGTACGAAATTCATTGGTAATTATAGAGGTTTTGAAATCAGTGTACAGACTTTTAACCAGAAGTTTGACATGATCAGGGATATGGTGGTAATCAAGAGCGGTTTGAATCAAATTGTGATGAACTTCACCAAAGGCGTTTTTGAGGTCTAGGAGAGTAATGACAAGAGAACGCTGCTTGGTACGAGCTTTGTTAATGATGTCAGCCATTTGAGCAGTATGCTCAAAAGTTCCTGAGAGACCAGGTGTAAAACCTTTTTGAATTTCATGTTCAATATAATTATTAGCGGCAAGGAAGTTGAAAATGGCATTACGAAGGCACGAGGTAAAAACCTTTAAGGGCACAGATTGCAGAGTAATTGGACGAAAGTTGGCAGGGTCATTAACGTTTCCTTTCTTGTGGATGAGGATTGTGCATGCTTTCTTCCATTCGCTTGGGACGGATCCAGTTGACCAAGCCGTACGGATAATTTCAGATAAATAGGTTCGAAGAAACGGACATCTTTTAAAACAAATGATTGATAATTGATCTAAGGGACAAGGAGAACCGGAAGCCTTCATTTTTCTAATCACATTTGATATCTGTTGGTATGTAGGAGGTTCAAGGTTAAAAGGAATAACAGGATCAGATAACGTTGGTATCCAGCTTGGAAGGTTGAAGACTCTGGTCGGATTTAGTGACGATAGAGTTCTTGTAAAGTAATCAAAACACTCGTCCATGGAGAATGAAGGGAGCATTTCGGCTTTTATATTGAAGATCTTTTTGACATAACCCCAGAAATTTTTAGAGATGGAATAATCATGATTCATCGGGTCAGTGTTGACTTGAGAAGTGTTGTTTCGCAGCTTGTCACGCAGTAGGCGAGATACGTAATAATAATATAATAATAATAATAATAATAATAATAATAATAATAATAATAATAATAATAATAATAATAATAATAATAATAATAAGGTGGAAAAATACCAGTACTTGAAGAGAGAGATCGGAAGATTGTGGAAACTCAAAATGGTAGAAGTCGTACCTGTAGTGATAGGAGCCCTTGGAAGTGTCACCAAAGGATTTGACAGGTGGATTGAAAAGCTAGGGATACCATTCAATGTTGGAGTAATTCAAAAAAAATGCTTTGTTGGGAACTGCAAGGATTTTGAGGAAAGTGTTAGAAATGCGAAGAAGAGACAATTCTGTTAGCCTTTGGTCATTTGTTATGACTCGCCTAACAGAAGAAAAGACGGCAATGACAACAGTCAGAACATGATGTTAAATTTTATAATAATGATGATAATAATGATAATAATAATAATAATAATAATAATAATAATAATAATAATAATAATAATAGTCTTTATTGCCAAAAGATAAAAGTACACATCTTTTGTTACAATCTAATCGCCTAATACACTCAATAGAAATCTACCCTAAAAATAAAACTAGTTAAACTACAAATGAATTGTAAAAAAACAACGTAGAAACTACATTCTTTTGTGTTTAAAAATCAGTCTATTTACATAAGATGTCATAAGGTCTCTAATGGCGTACTCAACATGCGATAAAGTAAAGATAACCGGATTTAGTATCGCCCAACTAGTCGACTAATGCAAATCCTGCATTTTGATTAGCTACGCTACTAGAGGGCTACTATTAATAGTCCTCGAGTAGCGAAAACCGTGATGCTTTCTTTTGTTTCATTCCTAACTTTATTATTGTCTTTTTTTACTAGTTTGGTGATACTAAAACAATTAGACCCTTTGCCCTCAAGGGCCACGGGTCAATAGCCTATTCGGCTTTGCCTCATTGTTAAGTATTCCCGCGTCACACGCTACGGGAGGTCTAAAGTGCTGACGAGTATTGACATCTCATAACACCTTGGGGGATTAACATTTTAGTCACGAAAAAGCACAAAATTTGCAATAACTCCGCAAGAAAAGAACATTTTCAAATCATTTCTTTTTTAGAAGAAAACAAATATGACGAGCTATCTAATGGTAGCTTTTTAAAATTTTTCTGCGACAAATAATTATTTATAATTATTGGTAACTTCACACTACTATCACACACTGACAATACAAAATTCGACAAGCTTACAAATCTATGTAAGTCATTTTGATCTACCTGTATGTTTGGCCAAGTTAATTGTCTGTTGTTTTTCGTTAGGACAACTTTTTCTTTTACCAAAAACGCCAAGTGAACTTTCTGGTTGTCTGGGACGACCGGAGAACCACTTATTCCAAGCTCTTCCAAGGACACTTTTATTATAAAGCTACATGTGTTTTAGCCTGATGATGGAGTTACAGCTCATGTTGGAAGTGTAGCTTTATGCCACTGAAACCAGACTGTGTGAACCCTGCGAAAGAATTACGTGTAATGTAGATGGGAGCTACTTATTTTTCCCTTCCTGTCAAATTGACGTATTCCATATTAGCCATTACAGAGCTGCATGTTGCTATGGGATAGCCTGAATTTCAGCCGTCTCCTCCACTCGCTAAGAGACTTAGTGAGCAGAGGAGGCAGCTAAAATATAGGGTAGCTATGGGAGAGAATTGTTTTGTGTTAACAATACAGTTACACAGACATGAATTTGAGTTATTTTTTACTAGTGTGTGTAAAATGATGCTGGAAGTCCACTAGTTAGGAACTAGTTAGGAAGGATGACAGAAAAAGGTGCAGATGAGGGTGATATATTATTATTGAGAATATTATTTGCAGGGTCAGAGCCCAATTCATAGTAAATTTCTGGCCATCTATTCAAAAGCTTAGGGTTTGTGAACTGTTATGATTATAACAGCAACTTGTAACAGTAAAGAGTATCAGTTTGAGAGAAGATGGAACTACCAGTGGTAAATTGATTTTGCTTTTGTTGTCATTTTTTTTTCTGTTAGGGAACAAGTGGGATGAAATATTCCCTGATTTCGAGGGACTGGATCGCGGATTGTATTGAGATAACACACTCAGGTTATACAGGGGTTAGTTACTTTTTCTTCTGATCTACATAATTATACTGATTCTTTTGACATAATCTCGATCTGCAAACTCGCATCCCAAGCTGCATATGATTTTACTCGTCCACAAACCATAGCTGACTTTTTCTTGTGATGCAAAATGTTCAAAAATGTTAACCTCCATTGTAGTTTTAAAAAGTTTCTTTGGTTTATAAATCTGATGGAATTTATATGTAAAACACGAGCTGTTTACATCAGTGCTTTATAGCAAATAATAATATTGGAATAACCCCATGTCATCTTAAAAAGTTCGTTTTTACATCCTCTGGGGACGCCTATTAGGTGTTAATTTGGGACTAATGTTAACAATGAGTTCGCACTTTTAATACCAACAGGATGGTATAATATGTCTGGCTGGCTGTGATAAGACCATACCTGGTGTAACAATGGTTTTACCAAGGCTCAATGCAGTAAGTTAAGTCCAAATAAATTTTTAAAGAAATTGTCGTACATGCTTCATTTTAATCCAATGCCACAGCATTGTGAGATCAGGAGAGAAAGGGTTAAAGGGGACAATGTTTTTTTGAATGGACCGAGATGTTGTTAAACCCATTCATCCCTAAAGTCACCCCCATTGACAAGCAAAATTGAATGGCGTTAGACAGAGTAAAATCCATAAGTGTCACTCTCAGGAGGGAAAGGGTTAATTGAAAGCCTTAAAAAGGATTGACTCGATAATTATCCGCCACTCATTCAAGTTCGGGTATCCTCTCCTACAAGAGACGACTGTGACGTAACTGACCCACTCTCGACAGAGATTTCCTCTGTCCTTTTGTAGGCCCATTTTCATAAGTATATAGGGCTAACGGTCACATGGTTTAAGGACCGTGCGTACTAATTCAAAGGTACTTTTGCCCCGCTTCATGATTATACAGGAAATTTAGATCATATTGAAATCCAAAAAGAAAATTGGGGTAACCAAGCATTTTTCAAAGATAACTGATGAATAATATTTTTAACATGCTTTAAAATAAAAAGTGATGTATCAGCTAGTATGCCGTTCTTTCTCAAGTTGAAGCTTAATTATCTCTCAAAAATGCATGGTTACCCTCAATTTATTTTTGGTTACCAAGAGTACTTACATGTACTAAGATCTACTTTCTCTGGGTAGTTTTAAACCACGCAAAAATATCACCGTATTGGTAAGCATCACCAATAGGAAACCCGAGTATCTCGAGATGCACATAACTTATGCGCAATAACAGTAGTAGGCACTGTCCTTAACACAGGGTATGGGTAGAAAACTACGTGTAGCACTTCACATTACCCTGTAATAGTTATGTCTAATTTATGCAATGTTGATAGAATATTGGTTTTAACAAAGTTATTACATAACAATGCTTAAAACGTCTATATGAAGTTTCCAGATGATGCGAGCTTGATTTTGTGGTTAAACGATCAATGTGAGTTTGAATTCAACTGGCGAATCATCAACAAAATCTTTGGCCACTTCAGCATTCAGGTGACCTCATCGTCCCCCTTGTTTTGCAATCAATAAACTCAGCAGTGATTTCAAATGATCTTGAGGAATCTTACTTGCTCTTACATTAGTGAAGTCTGAGCAGAAATTGCAATAACAATGGAATTGAAAGCCGTATTTTCCCCCTGGTGCCAACTGGAAAATTAGTAAAGTGGTACCCTGGTGAAAATCTTCAAAGGATCTTTGATCTTTAAAAATAATGACGATCCTTGAAGATTGTTTGAAATCCTAATAGAGTTGTTAGAAAAGAGCCTCAAAATTCCTTTCCAAGTTTCTCAAAATTCTTGCCAAGATCCTCAAACTCTTCCTTAAGGCTCTTGCCAAGCTCCTTGAAGAGAATCCTCAAAAATTTTTACAGATCTTCAAAGATTTGGATCTTTCCTTAATGTTACCAAGGAATTAAAAATATATATATTTAAGGATCGTCATTAATTTAAAAGGTCCCTTGAGGATCTTGTTAAGATCTTTGTGGATCTTTACTAATCTCACCAAAGATCTTTAAGGATCTTCAATAATCTTACACAAGATCTTCAAAGATCTGGGTCTATCCTTGAGGATAGATTAAATGTTGCTTTTTATGTGAAGGGAAAACCTAACTGTAGGAATGATGAAGGTGTCATCAACCTTGCCTGTAACATCTATGTGGTTGATATGCTAAATGACCATTAAAAAAAGGCTGTTTTTTTTTTCCTCAAGATTAGTATCCGCAGTGTTTCTTCTTTCATGTAAAGTCATATAATTATTTTACCTTTGAAACTGTGACTCCAGGATCATTAAGGAAATCCTCACTACCCACATTTGAAAGTAATTGCTTATATTTTCACCCTACAGTATGGTGTGGTAATTTATGGTGGAACGATGCTTCCTGGGTGTGGAAAGAGGCATAGTAATTTGAGTGCTGGGAGTCCTTTTGAGGTACATAGTAAGTTGTTATATAGTTTTGTGGACGAAAAAATGAATACCCATTTTTTTTTATTCCTTCTGATGGTAGATGCAGTGACAAGACAGATGTACACTGTACATGATTCAGGGGCACCCAAGGACAATTTTCGGTGAAATATGTGTTTGGGAGAGTCAAACTGCTGTAAGAATTTCGGTTTTACATTGCCAAACAGCTATAGAATTATTTACTAAAATATCACCTAAAATATCACCTCAAAGGCGTTTGGCTTAATTTGCATGTTGGGTGCCCTTGATGATTTGTGAAGTTGTTCACCACCGACTAGTTTGGTTCATAGTCACAGTCGTGGATTGAAAAAGACAGCAAACTAACACTCAGGAAGTCAGTACATTTAAATGACTGAGAATAATAGTCCCTAGACATTGTATTGCAACCCTTGTTTATAAACTGACTGCAGGATTTTGAAAGAAACACAGCCACACACTATTTACAGAATGAAGGGCACAGAGTTCTTGATGTTGTGGTCGGTCTTATTCTCTCCAGCAACCGCAAGCTAACCAGTTGAGCACTGGTGTTTGAAGCCATGTTATTTAAGTCTCACGTGCGGGCTAGCTGGGTGTACCTCCTTTATGTTTATTAAAAAAAGGTTATGTTTAAATTGTGTGACTTGAGCTAATTTTACCTTCCGAATATGGTCCTCCAAGATGGATGCTAGATGAGAAAAGACTCTTTAAGGCGTCTTCATTAAGGTCTGAACTGGGAAGGCCCAGCCCAGCGAAACCAAGACCGAACTTTGGAAAACACAACAAATACCGAGATGACGAACAACCAAACAATGTGTTCAGAAATTGTCAGGAAAAAAATTCCACAGAACTGGAAATCGAAGCACTATTGAAAGAGAAATGAAAACCATGAACGAACTACTTCACATATATGTGAACGATCTTTCAAGTTTATCAAAACGCTGAAAAGGGCTCGCTCTCATCCTGCAAAGATCGTCTATCATGCAAGGCAGAACTTAAGGAAATTACTCAGTGCTTGGGCGAAAACATCCTCAAGCTATTAAAGGAAGAACAAGACATTGTACGAGTTGGAGAAGTCTGGAAGACATCTTACATGGATCGACCTACATTGTATTTCAAACCCGCTTTAAGATGGTTCCTTCAAAGGTAGAAGAAATTCTTCCTTCCATGGTTTCTACTGATGTGGGATCTGGAATCTTGGACAGATTTTAAAGGGAACAGAAATGTCCTCTAGGTCGACTGGGACTCTGCTGCCTGTGTTACCTACAGCACTAACTACTAGGTTTACTAACGTAGAACAGGCACGAATAAACCGATGTCTACAACTACCCGCACCCTTCAAACGACTCATTGAGGACATCAACAACAGACAAACAACACACTGATTTACTCCATCACAATACTGCCCAAGGTATTCTATGATACACGTACAGACCTTACACCTATTGACAGATAAAAACATACCAATCACTGTTTAGTCTTCACAGCCAATTACATCTAGGCTCATCTGACAGTTGACCAATAACATCACGAATAAGTTGATCAATGACATCTACAACTGGAGTTCTTATAGTGTCTACTGACGTTACACAAATTACTTGACTCTGAAGATGACTTCCGCTCGGATTGTCAAAACGTCAATTATCTGAATTCCATTCTTAAGAAGAGCGCATCTGAAGCAATTGCCGTCCTTGCTATAACCTGTGCAAATTGCGAAGAAGTGATAATGTTAAGGGACAGATTAAGAAACAAACTGTTGATCACAAACAAGCAAACAGAGCATTAATTTTATTTTACTCAACCTTGCCCCAGTTTCATCAAATCAAGATCTTAGAGTCTCAGAAGGATTAATGATTCTGTGGAAGTTCATGTACTTGGACTTAAAGCTCTTGCAGTCGCTTCCGAATCTTATGGTAATTTATTGTCATTGGTGCTCTTGAACAAATTCCGCAGGATATGCATTTGATTGTCAGCAGAGAGTTCAAGGGGGGAGATTGGGAACTACACCGCTTATTGTCAGTTATGCAACAAGAATACAAAGAAACAGAGAGAGAGAGAGAGAGCCAATCAGCAGAAAAATTAGTCCAACAGTTAGCACGCCTCCCCAGCAGAGAAATCTCCATTGCAAGATTCCACTAACAGCTTCAGCCCTTCTGTCAAAATCCTGTACCAACCCTCCAGTTTTCTAGTGTGAAGAAAGAAAGGAGATCCTGTGAAAGAGTGGAAGATGCTATGTTTGTGCAAGGAAGAATGATTGAAGTTCCACCATTAAGTGCTTTAAATGCAGTGCTCGTCGTCATGACAGTATTTGTGCTAGTAATGAATCTGAACGCAAAGAGACATTACAGTATGTGATCCCTGTAGTCGCCATCTCCAGTTGCTTTGTTCATTAGTTACAACCAATCCTTCTACAAACAGCCCAGGCCCTCATCTGCAAGACAGGTTTTGAAGGCAAGGTGATCAAGCTCAAAGTTATTCTGGATAGTGGATGTCAAAGGTTGTATATCACAAATTGTATGAATCAAATCCTGAGTCTGGCTGTTGATCATCAAGCTGAGACCGTGCTGATAAAAAAGCCTTGTCCACTTTAGAGTCAAACCCTTTGATGAAGAAGCAACTGAAATGCCAGCCTATACTGCCCACTTAATTGTGAGCCACATATCGAAGAGGCATTACTGAAGGTATTGATAGAAGAAGAAAACGGAGATGTCCTCAGACTTCTGTGCTTTGATGATGTGAAAGAAGAGAGTCCAAGGGTTATCATTTTAAGATTCGCAAGAGTTGTATTTTGGTGTGTCATCAAGTCCATTCTTACTCAACGCCACTGTTAGTCACTACGTGGAAAGCCTCCCCAGTGCCAATAATGGTGACCTATGAGATCCTGAGTTTGAGCTGTCATTCACTGATCTTACCAAGCAAATGTGTCATGTTGGTGATGAAATGAATCATTTCTGGGAGAACTGGAGAGATAAATATATAGTGGAGCAACGTGATTCACACCATTGTTCTGTAAAGGATGCTGTTCAGACACAGATTTCAGTACGAGCTGTTGTGGTAGCTAGTACATGATGAAGATCAACCGCATGGAATGAGGAGATTGGGAAAGGTGGAAAGACTGGTTGAAGGAACAGACAGCCTTATTAGAGGTGCAGTTGTGAAAGGGGGATCCAAAAGTGGAAGGAATGCTATTCTGAAGTGCCCAATCCAGAATCTTTACCCCTTGGAGGTCAGCAATTGAGAGCAGCCTATTCGCCTCAGATACAGAGAGAATCCTGCCACTGATCAGCAGCCAAGACGAAGCCGTAGGAGAGTGACCAAGCTGGGAGCAGAGAAATTATTGAGGAGATGGATGGAAGATCTGTGATTTCAACTTTGGACCTTCTGTTGAAATTGTTAGTTACTTAGCAACCGACCTAATTTCACATTCTGAACAACTGGACTACAGTGTGGGATGTCGCAGGAACAAGAACTCTGCATGGTTTAACACTTTGGTTCTTTAGATGCCTGAGAGGAAAGTGCAGCCTCTGTAGTGACATCTGCAAATAGTTTGACTCAACCCACATATGATGCCAAGTCTGGGAACCGAACCCAGGCCACATTGGTGGGAGGCGTGTGCTCTCACCACTGCGCCATCCCTGCACCCCAAAAGAAAAGAACCCACGCACTTTGAAAACAGTAGGGCATGGAGTTTTCAGTGTTGTGGTTTCTCCTGTGTACATGCTGATGACAAAATGTTGTTGGCTTGGCAGTCTCAAAATGTCTTGTGGTTGTGTGAGGCCACATAAGTAGAAACAGCCATGAGTCAAGGGGACTGAGCCATTAGGCTGTAATATGAATTGCAGATTAAGAAATTTAATAATTTATTTAATCTTTCACTCCTGTCATATCACTGCAGCTGAATCAATACACCTGCTAAGGACAAAGGGTGCCATGGCTATTTTCATATGCACATTTTAATTCACTCCAATGGTATCCAACTTTCAGGAATATTATTCTCAGCTAAAGTTGAGGAGGTTAGGGTTTGTAAATTGAGTACATGTAAGTGTAATAAATGCTAACTTAGTGCTCGTTGATGGAGATGGTGGACATTTATGTAGATATTGGCACTTCAGCTACGGTACGAGTCTGTCTACACTTTCTCAAGCTCACTCATACAAGGTTAGGTTCTTTTGACTTCTCCAGGCAATAGGGTCTTACAGTAAAGGACTGATGGATATTGAGGACCTTAAGGATGTAGAGTGTCATGCAATACCTGGTGCTGGAACATGTGGTAATGACTGGTGAATGCATAACATACATAAACTTGTGCTCAAACATTTAATATCAGACCTGAGGGGCAGGCATAGCCAAGTTTTATATGGCCAGGTGTTGGATCCTGGAGCACACTTATTCCAGTTTGCTTGTGTCTCTCTGTAGTGGCTTGCTTGACACAACCAATACATGCTATACCAGGGTGGGTTCCCCGAGTTGCTTTATGGGAGCACGACCTTTCAGGGTGAGACGAAAATGAAAAGATGAGGTTGCCCTTGCTCTTATAGAGAGCTTGGGTGATAGCTTCAATAGATAGCTTCAATCGTTTATCTGCTCTTTGTTCGTTTTATTTTTGCCGTTTTACTTTTGTTTTTTCAACAGGAGGAATGTTTACCGCCAACACGATGTCTTCTGTTGTAGAAACTCTAGGCCTAACACTTCCAGGTGTAGTATGTAAAGACTATAAGAATCATGAAATTAGTTTTTGTTCAGATCAGTTTTAAATAAATTTGAAAGAGCTCTCGTTGGGAACAAGAGATTTGTAGGAATCCAGTGTTAGTTTTGCAGCTCTTTTCAAAACCAGGGCGGAGTTAGTCGAGAAAACTGGGTGAAACAACTTCATAGCTGAAAAAAGGAAACCCAGGAAATTGTCCTGCTCCGTGATGTCAGGTAAACAGAAGCATAAAGGTTCCCATTTAGGGTTAGATACATTTATTTTATGCACAAGAATTGGAGCGTTATGCTTTTGAGTGTCATCCTCTAAACAAAAGCATGATTCCTGGAATGGGAGAGGAAGGGGAGAAATTGTTTAGTTTGAATTGGCACTTTAGAAATGTGGAGTTCCTTTGAACTAGCGCAATAGCTGAGTGCCCATCCACTTTGGGCTTCATGTAGTTCATCTCCGGACGAAATAAACCAATGCATTGCAATTGGTTGACCAAGTTGCTCATGAGAGATTTTGCAAGCAAAGTTTACAAAAACTTTGTCAGGTGTTGTTTTTGTTCTTGACAGGAAGTGCCTCTGGTGTTGCAGTAGATAACGACAATAAAGTAAGTACTGTATCTGAACAGGGTTTTATGCATAAAAGCTGAGGTTAAATGTCAGAGATTTTATTCTGAAAATAATTGCGTCCCTTTCGAATCCTTGCCTAGAAAGCGTACTGCATTTTTTCATTGTCTCTTGTCAGGTAACAGAGAAGAAGAGAAAAGAAGTGAGAGAAGCTGTTAGAGCATTGTTTAAAGTAATGAAGGCAGGGAAAAAGGCAAGGGATATCATGACTCGGAAGGTATGTGAAACCGTAACGGAAACAACATGTTCATTAGTTCTTTACCGCAGTAAACACTGCCAGTCACAGAAATCTTAAGGGGACTATGTCATCCAGCGTGCATGCACGAATTGGGCTAAAACTTTTTCAAAACATCGGGCCAATTTTTTCACATTTTTTTAGCTTATTTTATCGTTTTGGATCGCGTTCAGAAAGTTTGTGGAATCTGAGTTCTAAAAACGTGGGGATGCAATAGCTTCTCTCTGTGCATTGGTAACGATGACTGTAAAGCAACACATGTGTGATTGAGCTCTTTGCAAATTAGTACCAGTCGGTCCCTACTGGCCTTGTGCCCCAGCTGACATAGTCCTTTTTAACAACAAAGGTGTTAACGGCTACAGTGTACAAGAAATATCAGATTGTGTTATTTAGCCACGGCTATTCACCTTGCCTGCCAAGAACGAAACCATGAAAAAACAAATTTATAATCGGCATGAGAGTTAATGGTCAGTGTAAATAAAACAAGCTGTACTGTAAATCGGCACGTTCCAACGTTCTCCGCACACCAAGTATTTAGATCAATTACTTTACATCGTACTTTTACAGGTCAAAATGAAGACACAATGTACAGAGTCTTTGGGTTCTTGTTTCAGAATCCTTGTTACATGTACCTGCCTATCATGTCTTCAGTTGCTTAAGGTTGTCAGACCAACTACCTTGTATGAACTTAATGCCCTGTTCTTTAAAACTAACATCGTATGGAATTCTGTGGTATACAGGGGCCCAAGACAAGGCACGACAAGACTTTATTTCACACTTCCTTAAAACATGATATTGAAATATAATTGTACACTAAGTTCACTCAAAGTTTGAATTGACATTTATAAAACTGACACACACTACTCAGACTTACTTTAAATAGTCGCACATGACACACGCACCACATATACACTTACTACTTAGTACAGTATTGTGCAAAAGTAACGCAAACGAATTTCGACGAAATTCCTGGCTTTTCGGGGCTTTTCGAAGAAATTTCGCGCGATACGATATTTCGACGAAATTTCTCCGCATTTTCGTGACAACTATTGTTTTGATCTGCGCGATTTTTCGAACGATAATTCGCTTTGCGCGATGAATCACCGCGAATTTTCGAGCGATAATTCGCTCCTCTCGAAAAGTCGCTGCGATTTTTCGAAGGATAATTCGCTCCTCCCGAAAATTCGATCTATTGTTAATCAATAGGCCAAGAGAGATTTCGAAACAAAGTTCGCTGAGTGAAATATATAAACAACCTTTCCAATTATTGCGCACAAAAGAAGCCATTAATCTGCCGAAATAGCATCACAGCTCGACGAAATGTTAGCTGTGAAACTCGCCTGGTTGTTTCAGAAGGAGCGCTACATTGTTGACTTGATCCAAAACACCACACTGGGATGGAAATTAACAACAGCCAAACGGATTCGCGAGCGTGCACGTATGTTCAGATTGAAAAACCCTCACAAATTGTTTTCGAACTGGAGATGTTTTTGTTTTGTTTGTGGAGCGAACTGAGCTCATTGTCTTCGTGATGCAGTTCAGTGTATTCTAATTCTCTGCGTATGAATTTGGGCCTGAGATGAACTCGAACAAGCGAAGCTGGTTGAAAGCCTATTAATAATTAACAGAGTTGTCATGGATAAAATGTTAGCCCCGTAATCGGCGATCGATAACTGCAAACCGGCTTGTATTTACAAACAGCTAAACGGCACGCATTTACAAATTTATCACTTGTGAGTTGCACGACAGTTTGTTCGTATCAGCTGCTGAAAGAAATTGCTTGAACGCTCCCGAACTGCCGTTCAATGTGTTGCGAAATTTCGTCAACTGCCTTGCGAATTATCGTTTTTGCTCACGAATTTTCTTTAGCTTAACGAAAATTCGAAGAAAAATCGCCCTTTGTTTAAGCGAATTATCGCTCGACACGCCGTGAAATTTCACTCGAACTTTCGTGCGAATTTTCGTCGAAAAGTCGCGGGAACAAAGAACGAAATTCGCGCATTTCGCTTGCGTTACTTTTGCACAATACTGTATTACTTAGTCAAATTGAAGATTTAAAATGGCTTAGATGTTATATTTGCTTCCATAGTTTGACTGTTTGACTGTTTGACACGACCTTATGGAAGACTATTTCACATAGACACAATGCACTCTTTAACCCTTTCACTGCCAAAGGCTTCCCCATTGACAAATAAAATCGTTAATTCCATTAGAAACAGTTCTAAGACGTTTTTAAAACACATTTCGGAAAAAAGAAACGCTTTTTAATTGTTCAACTTTATAAAATCTGATATTAAAGGTGATTGGGCAATGTTTGATTAATGATTGTTTGATTTAGGGTTGATTTTAGCATTGTTTTAGATTGTACATGTACATATGTGTTATTCTGTTTAGTTGGTCTCACTTTAATGTGTATTTTTCTTCACATGACCACACAAGCTTTCACACTTTAATCATCATCGTGTCGAAAGCCTTAAAAGAATTAAATGTGAGAAAGGGAATGGGTCATGATAGAGTACCTAACTCGATCTTGCGGCTGGGCATTGACGAGTTAGCCCCATCATTGACAACTATTTATAACAATTGTATAGATGCATGTTATTCGCCTAGTGAATGGAAAAAGGGAGAGTGGACTCCGGTGTATAAGAAGGGTAGTATCTATGAGGTGAAGAACTACAGGCCATGCAGTAACACTGCTCCCCGCTTGTGACAAAGTGTTTGAGAAGATACTAAGCCAGCAAGTAACAGCATTTATAGAGCCAAGATTAAGCAGAAATCTAACAGCATACCGAAAAAGGTACAGCACTGAAACATCGTTTATCAAACTTACGGAAAATTGGAAAAGAGCAATTGATGATCTTAATATTGTCGGGATCCTATCTACCGACATGTCCAAGGCCTTTGATTCGTTACATCCTCCATTGCTCTTGAGAAAGCTCGACGCATATGGCTTCTCAATGCCATCTACCAGCTTAATACGGTCTTACTTTACTGAAAGAAAATACAGAGTGAAAATTGGCACAGAGATTACTAGTGAATGGAAGGAGGTGTTAAGGGGTTGCCCTCAAGGCTCAATATTTGGCCCTTTACTTTGGAACACGTTTCAAAATGATCTGAACATCTTTGCAAATGAACACAACTTAACGATGCACATATTCTGACGACCATCAGCTGTACTCAGCAGGCCAGACGGTTAAGGAAGTACAAGATACTTTAAGTAAAGAAGGAGAAATCATATCTAAGTGGTACGAGTCAAATTTACTGAAAGGTAATTATGAAAAGTACCAAATAATGAGAATGGGGCCAAAGGGCAAAAAAAAAAAAAAGTGTGGTTTTGATCTTAGTCTATTGGGGCTAACAATAGACCAAAACCTGGATTTCAGTAAACATGGCAGTGAAGTATGCAAACGAGCAGGAAGGAAAGTGGGTGTTCTAACAAGACTACGTAATATACTTTCTATCAGAGCCAAACTTATTACATACAAGTCTGCCATACTGCCTCAGCTGACGTATTGTCATATCGTTTGGAATTTTTGTCGCTCTTCGGACAACAGGAAACTGGAGCGAATCCAAGAAAGAGCCTTGAGAGCAATTTATAATAGGAAATCTGGAACCTATGACGAGTTACTTAAGTTGGCAAAGCTACCCACGTTAAAGAACAGGCGATTACAAGACATTGCTATTCTTATGTATAAAGTAACGAACGAACTTTGTCGTTCATACATTAAAGAAATATTCCAAAACAATAACATCAATCGCTATAGCTTTAGAAATTCAGATTTTGTAATACCAAGAGTCAATACTGTGACGCACGGAAAGCATAGCTTAATTACGATATGTAGGTATATTTCTCTAGTCAAAATTAGATAAGAAAGTCAGGAGTTCGGAATTTTTAAATACGTTTAAAGCTAAAGTCAGAAAATTAGATCTAGCATGGATTGGGTTTATGGGATACTGATATGTCAAGATATTTTTTTTAGGGAACTAGTTTTAAAACACAGCGAATTTTAACGCTTATTACAAAAAATTAGTACTTTTGAACAGATTAATATATTTCTTCTTAACTTTTAATTCACTAGTGGTTAGGTGTCCCCAATTAGTTTACGTATATGTAAGCTAGATCTACCTGACACATTATTTAATAAAGTTATTGATTGATTGATTCTTTAGCGAATAAGGCCACGGTGTCTGTAAGCCCACAAATATTGCAATCACATCTTTGAAGTGAAATGTTCTCTACCAAACTTTGTTTAAGTGAACCCATCAAGTGAATTTAGTTAGCTGTTGAGGTTCCTTAAAGAACGAACAAGTTTGCATTTAGCGACCATAGTTTCATGCGCCTTGCAGCCACAAGATGGCAGGATTCCACGTCTCCAGGACAGAAATCTTGAATTTTTTTTAACTTCCCACATTGATTTTTTGTTCAGTTTTGGACAATGTGGAGGTAATTGTAAATAAAATCTGTTTCTGAAAAGAAAAGTAGGGGTCACCGAACATCCAAGATCGTTGAAACCAAGCAAAGCTATAGCAATGGCCATCTGCCCTATCATTGTTCGTTTTAGTACTTAGCGCGCGCGCTCGATGCATGACGTGGCATGTGAATTTGCGTGAGCATGTAAGGATGCGCAGTAGCAATAGGCACGAACATCCTTAACTAGACAATTTAAGCAATTGTCTCTCTATGGACACCAAAATTCAGGTGGTTTCAACGGGGTTCGAACCCATGACCTTATGCCTGTACTATGCTCAGCCAACTGATCTATAAAGCCACACAGTTGGGATCAGGTATGGGCAATATTTTAGGCTCATTTGTTCCTGTGAAAGGGCTCAATGAATTAAAGAAATGTACATATTAAAGTGCCTGAAATTGTCTAGTTAAGTGCGATGATCACGTCTACATTTTGTCCATAACCCGCACTTGAAATGCGTGCATTTCTTTCATTCACTTTTGCTCCATATTTGCATTTACCACCATGTGCAGTAACTTATAATTTTTATTTTTATTTTTGTTTTATTTCATATCCACAGGCTTTTGAGAATGCCGTGACGGTCATGTATGCATTGGGTGGATCGACAAATGGAGTTCTTCATTTACTAGCTCTCGCTCACGAGTAAGTGTTTCTTGTTATAAATCGTCAGCAATGGAAAAAGTTGCTGGACAACCAACTTTCTTAAATGGGCTGATTGTTTGTCCAGCCCAGAAAGTTACCAAAACGTTCGAGAAACAGGCACTAGGTTTGGAGGCCCTAACAGACAGTATGTCATAGGTATCAGGCTTTTCAGCTTTGTGGTCAAGGAATTTCATCCCTGTATACTTCTTGTACAAAAATCATCATCATTATAAAGGAGATGGTGAGTTTTTGGCCCTGCAAATAAATGGAAATATTTTGTTTATGATACTTAGATCTGAAGTTGACTTTTCCATTGATGATTTTAACAAAATTGGAGGCAAGGTTCCATTGATAGCAAATCTTAAACCTCATGGCAAAGTACGTAAGTTGATGCTATTTTCATTATAATTTATTGTATTAAAGTTTGAAAAATGATCTGAGCTATAATTTTTAATTGCATCCGTCTGTTGCCTTAGTATCAAATGGCGGATTTGGACAAGATTGGGGGTCTCCCGGTGAGTGCATCCTTTGCTTTGTCCTCCTTGAGAGTTCTTTTTTTTTTTCTTTATTTTTGTGTGTAAGAAACGCCATCACCGTCCCCTTCTATGTTTCTCGGCATCTTCGCAAAGGCAAAAAGTGTTATTAAAACCTTAGAACTCTTTCATTAAGATGGTGTCATCGAGTATGAAGGACGTTGAATTTGCGAGTAATCCCAGCTGGATTCCTGCTTAAATCCCGTGACACTGGTAGTCTTAAATTCCACTGCGCTTTGCAAATATAAGCCAGTAAGTCCCCACCTTACACTTGAGTTTCCTAATGCTATCATGACTTACTTGAACTGTTCCTTTCAATACACGCTCCCATATACTGCAAGCTTTATACAATGATCTTTCTAGAACTCCTGGAGATCTACAGTCTGTGACAAAATTCGATGGAACATAATCTGAAGCTTTCACGGATCACTGTCCCCTCACAATGTTTGCGCGCGAATTTCTGAGCCCATTCGATAAAACAACATTGTGGGAGGGCACGGCAGTGCAAAGTGTTTCAACAATTCTGTCCGGGGCTGTATTTGAGGAATTTAAGTTATGAGAGGAATTGGCGGGAAATATGCTTCATTTTAGTACAAGGAAACCCTCGATTTCTAGCGCCTAGAGTGAGAGGTTCCGCCATATTTGTGATAAATGTGGCAAAAAATGGAAGCATAGAATCCTGTTGAGGTTTGTTTGACTTTGGTTGGTTCAGTTTCTAGTACAAATAAAAAGCCATTTCATAAGAAGAAGACATTTATTCAGAAAAAAATGTCTTCTATGAAATGGCTTTTTATTTGTACGGAAAAAATAAGCGTCAGTGGCGATATAGCTTCCGCAAACTATTTTATTGACAAGGACCACAAATTATGCACATAAACGTAGTAATTGGAAAAATAAATAGATTTAATTGCTCATTCAACGGCAAGTGATACAAGTAACTTAAAGACAAGGTTTCTTTGGTAAGAAAATCGCAATATTTGTACGTGTAGTGGACATGGAGAGAAACGCAAATGATGACACTGCTGAATGACTAAATTCACGTGAAGTTAGGAGAGTATATTTAGTAACTTACAGCCAGGCAAATTTGGAAATTGTTCCTTCTCGCGAGGCTTTTGCACGCATCGTCCTAGATGCAACAACTCGTCCGTCGTGTACTGGGTGTGCAGCCAAGAGCCTCATGCTAACGGTGGCGTACATTACCACATCGCAGTGAAATTAGAAAAACGGAGACGCTGGCTACACGTGCACAATTATATCGACAGGGATTACGGTATCAAAGTCAACTTCAGTGGCCGTCACGAAAACTATTACACAGCTTGGGCATATACGACAAAAGAAGACATGTTAGCAATTCAGTCTGAAAACCACCCAGATCTGGGTAGAATTGGCGCTCCTATCACCAGCAACGCGTGCAGTGCGAATCGGGCAGGTAGCAAACGAAATCGAAAAGCGCTCAGTATCTTTGATGTATCACAACTGGCTGTGGTAAAGGGAATCAAAACACGTTTGGAGTTGCTAGCATTTGCCAATCAGCAGAAACAAGGAGAAAGAACTGATCTCGCGGAGTTTATAGCGAACAGGGGCGGCAAGGCTGATGAAGAAGCTCTCTCTGTAGGCTGGGAGATGGAGAAGGCAGAAGGTGAGCTGGCCCGATCGAAAATGACCCGAATCGAGTTGCTGTACAGTGAACTCGGCAAAACATGTGTAGAGGGGTGTGATGGCCGATGGTTGACTACAGCTTAGCAAGTTCTGCGTAGAAATGAGATTGACCTGGATTAATTTGCAGGGGCCGTGCGGGTTTTGTTACGAAAAGGACGTGGAAAATATCGCAATATGTTATTAACAGGAGTTGCTAATTGTGGCAAAATATTTTTACTAAATCCGCTAAACTCTGTTTTCAAATCGTTTTGTAACCCTGCTACGACCACCTTCACTTGGGTTGGTGCTGAAAGCTCTGAAGTGATTTTCCTGAATGACTTTTCGTTGGTGTCCTCAAATTATCCCATGGCACGATTTGTTACTTCTTTTGGAAGGCCAGAAAGTGCATTTAGCTTCACCCAAAACTCATTTCTCTCAGGATGTGGAGTTTTCACGTGATACTCCAATATTTTGTACCAGCAAGGAAGAGTTCACCTTTGTTCGTGGCGGTATGTTAGACCAACGAAAAACTGAAGTGATGTGTGTACGTTGGAAAGTCTTCTCATTTCACGCACAAATTCCCGAAGAAGAACAACAGTGTGCCTCCCCATGCCCCCGTTGTTTTGCGGCCTTGATCTTCTCACAAACGTAATTAGCGTGCGTGTTACATGTAATTCAACGAGTCACCAACGAGTCACCATTTTTAAGAAAGCTTTTTTGTTGCGAAAATATGTACAATTAAGGACGTTCGCGCCAATTGTTTCTGCGCATCCTTACTGCGCACGCAAATGCACACGCCACGTCATACACGAGCGCGCGCGCTAAGTAATAAAATGAGAAATGATAGGGCAAAAGGCCATTGTTATAGCTTTGCCTGGATTTAACGCTCTTGGACGTTCGGTGACCCCTATTTTTCTTTCCAGAAACGGATTTTATTTACAATTATCTCAAGATTTCTGCTCACTGGACATCAAATCCTGCCATCTTGCGGCTGCAAGGCGCGTGAAACTGTGGTCGCTAAATGCGAACTTGATCTTTAAGGAACCTCACCAGTTGACTAAATTCACTTAATAAGTCCGCTTAAACAATATTTGGCAGAGAAGATTTCACTTCAAAGATTTAATTGCAATATATTTGGGTTTACAGACACTGGTCTTAATTGCTAACGAAGCCCGATTTTGTCACATTTTGGGTGTTTTTCCGGGCATGTTCTCTCCAAAACGAAGTCGGTGACCCCCCATTTTTTTTACATTTCTGACGTAACTAACTCATTATCTTACAGTGGTTAAAGTTTCAGAAAAAAATCAATGTTGAAAAATTTTCGCGCGAACGTCCTTAAACCACGAAGAGAACATAGTTAAAAAGGGCAGTAAACATAGAAGGTGAATCGATTGTTTTAGGCATTGTAGTACAGAAAATAGCTATTTTTGAGGCAAATGTGCATGGTGACATGGTCAATGCCTTGAGAAAGATGATCTTGCTAAATCTAATGAATACAGAGGTGACTCGTACACACTAACACAGTATCGATGTTTTCCTCTCATTATTAGGAAATTCTAGTAAAATTAAACTTGAAAAAATGAAAGTTTAGTGAAAGTAGACTTGAAAAAATGTCCTTCGCTTCGTTTCCTCCAAATTCTTGCTTTTGGTGCAACAGCCTGGCTTAGTGGATTTCTTTTGTATATGAAGGAAACTGCATCAAGGTAAAAGGCTATCTTCTTCGTCCATATCTCCTCAGAGTATTGTATCATTTTTCGGGCAAATATTAATCTTTTCCGCATATCCGCGACAGTCAAAAGTCCTTTTTTTCTCAATTGTAAGTAATAATATTCTTTAGTATTTAGAAAGGGACATACTGTTCTCGCGGATACATCATTTCTAGAGACCCCAGGTTCTTGCATCACTTGTCTACAAGAGAAATTGCCATCCCTATCTCGAAGCTTTTTTATCGCCCTTGTCAATGGCCTGCCTTCCCTTTGACTTAACTTCGATGGACGTCCTTTTTTCAGTAATTGCCGAATAGGATTTCTCTTTGCTGCCAAACCTTTGGAAGTCCTGCCCGTTCCCGGGAAATCCTCATTGATCCCAAACGCTTGTAGGAGAAATGTGGCACATTTTAGCTACTTTATGTAGAGAAAACCCTTCAATGCGACATAAACAATACGCTCGTGCTCTTGTCACGCTATCGATGGCACTGTGAAAAACCATATTTTAGGTTATAACTCTCTTCTGAACGGAATCTAAACATTTTCCCCTATTTTATCGCGGTGGGTATATACCAAAATAGATCAGAACACATTACATAAACTGCTAACAATAAAAACTTTACGCAAGGCTACCCCACGTCATGAAGCACACTGTAAAGTTGCGTCACTTATGACCCACCACAGTCGAAAATCTGTCAGCACGTCCTACAAATAGTTTAAATTCCTGACAAATACAGCTGTACAGTCTGTGACAAAATTCGATGGAATAGTGCACCAATTTACAGATCTGAAGCTTTCGCGGCTCACTGTCCTCTCACAATGTTGTTTGTGCGGGAATTTCTGAGCCCATTCGGTAAAACAACATTGTGGGAGGGCAAGGCAGTGCAAAGTGTGTCAACAGTTCTGTCCGGAGCTGTAGGTCATGTATCTTTGTTCTGAATTGACAATGTGTCTCACTTCTACCTTTTGTCTATAACCCGTACTTATTCCATTCATCTGGTCATCAATCACCGAGTTCTTTCAAGTGATTCCCAATTGAGCCCAACAAATTCACCTGCTCCCACCTGAGTGGCTTCATAGCTCGTAAGAGCATTGCACCTGAGGTCATGGGATCGAATCCTGTTGAAGCCACCTGAACTTTTCAGGTGTCTATAAAAAGAGAATAGACCATTTTTGAATTCTCATGGCTGGACTGGATCTAGCATGAAATGCGGGCAAATCTTTTCACACAAATTGGTTTGCCAGCATTAGCCTCCATTTCGTGCTAGATCCAGTCCAGCCGTGAGAATTTGAAAATGGTCTATTGCTACTAATCACGAGGATCACTTCTACTTTTCATCTACAACTAACACTTCAAATATATGTACATTTATTTCACTCTGCAAAGTCATGGGTCGACAAATTTTCAACTGCAACTCTCCATGTTTATAGAGACCCCCTGTAGTTCAATGGTACAGCAGCAGAACTTGTAATAATATTGAAAAGTCAATTTTTTATTTCACTTTAAAACACTTAGATGTCTTCCGAGTATTCACGAATCATCTTTGATGATGAAAAAACGACGTTTCAATCTCCCTGAGATAATTTTCAAGTTGTAGAAAAAGCGAATAAAATATACATTATTTTATACCGTAAGTACTAATTAGGCCGTGAGAATGTCCAACGACAAAATATGTAAGGAATAGGTAGGAACCTATGAATTGCATTACTCATGGTAATCATGGCTAGTGGTATTATTTTTAAGGTCTTCCCTGATTTTGCGGCTTCTCTGCACTGGTATTTCCATTTACAGATCAAACCTCGTCCGATGCAGTTAAAAGACAACTGTCGGATCTGAGCAAGAAAATCAATCTTACTTTTAAACCAGTGTTCACAAGCCGCAGAATCGGTGAACCGATTGGTTATCAATCTGATCGGTGCGATGCAGAGTACAGTTACACAAATGTATTAATGGACACAGTTTTTCAGAAATCGGCGAGCTTTTAAAGAAGGACCACAGAAGCAAAACTGTGGGCGACCTTACAAGTAACTTTTCCGGCCTGAAGAAATTCAAAGAAAAGCTAAACTGTCTAATTTATGAGATGCTATTCATAGAAAAGAAGAAACTAATCTTGAACACGCAATTGGACTATTTGTTTAATTTTAACACATTAACATACATATCTTAAGTACAACACGGTATAATCAATCATTCCTATCACCTCATGTATAAACTAGTCAGGTTAGATATGTTTTTTTGTCGCTTAAAAATGATGTCATGGCGACATCTAAACATTGTGTAAAACTTAGTGTATTTCGCCAACGTTTATTTTTAAATATTATATACATTTGTAGGTAGTGATAAAATGTCCAGGTTAAAACAAGTTGTTATGTTCATTTCCAAAATGGCGAAAAGTGGTCAAATTCCCAAACCAATGAGTCACACAACCTCGTTCCCAGGGTCTCTCATCTTAACGCCTGGGGCGAGCGAGGAGAGACCCTGGTAGGGTCTGGTCACGTGTCTCCCAGAATCTGGGAGATGACAATTTATCCAGTGAAGGGAGGGGCGGCTTAGTAAGAATTTTGTCTATACTGAGACTACGGGAGTGCGGAGAGAGGTTGGCGTCGCTGAGATCTAATTCCAAATCCTCTGAGTTTATTTTCTTCTTCACGTTCAATATCGTTGCTTTAACATTTCCTTCCTGGAGCCTTCTGATCTGATCTTTGATCAGCGCATTTAGAGGGGAAACAACAATTACTACGGGATGAGCTGCTGCTCCACGTTCATAGTTGATTTTGTCGAGGAATAATGAAGGAAGAAGATGAAATATAACCGACTTTCCATATCCAGTGGGTAACACGGCGACAACATCACGGCCATGGTAAATTGCCTCGAGGCAGATAACTTGTTTAACTTTTAGATTAACGTTAGAATAAATACTATGCGAAATTGCAGCCTGAAGGCAACTGTAAAACATCGCAGGTAATGGCGGAGTCGCAGCACGAAGCTATTAGCCTCGCTTTGAATTCGACAAAGCTCAATGCGACAAATTCCTTGTTTAGAGAGGACCCCTCCTTAGTGTTTTCAATTGTCACGGAAGCACGTGACCAGACCCTACCAGGGTCTCTCCTCGCTCGAGAGACCCTGGGAACGAGGTTGTGGGTCGCATTGTCTCTCCAATAAGAGTCTGCATGAGATTTTTCCTCAAAACCTAAGAGTGATTATTTTTATTATTATTTTATTTATTTATTTATTTATTTTTTTTTTGCCATAAAATAGCCGTTTGAACGTTTGTCTCATTATCCAGTATTTTTGGACAAATCCCCACCGGGTTCAACTGATTCAATCATCCAAAATTGGTTCATTTCTTCATCCATCCCATGCGTGATCCACTCACTAGTCCTTTGATCCTCCCAATCTTTACTTCCCTCCCACCCCCATTCTTATCAATATGAATCCTCTCTCTTTCTTTTGTTAATCTTAAAAATTTTCCCTTAGATTGTGTTGAAGGAACTTCTCTACAATGGCTTCCTTGACGGAGATGAACTAACAGTAAATGGAAAAACAATGGCTGAGAATCTCCAACAAGTACCTGGGTTGTCTGAATTAGGAGCACAGGCTAGTTTTGTTGTTTTATGATTAGCTAGTTAGCCTTCCCTTATAAACTTCTTTGCAATGGTTTAATCCTTCACGAATATGAAATAACACCAAATGGAAAAACAGTGGCCAAGAATTTCCAACAAGAACCAGGGTTGTCTGCTAAGTTTTACCGATTTATTCTTCTTGCTTAATTCGTTTACACAGAGTTTTAAAAAAAGGGTAGAAAGTCCACCACAATTAGGCCAGTTTATGCAGAGCATTGAAGTGATGCTAATTTTATAGTTTTACTTTAAGTTAATGCGCCTGTCCTTCACGTCGTTTGCCTGTACCGCATTATGTAAAAATGTTGGATTTTTCACATTGCTTTCCATTGCTAAGCAGACAGCTGTTCTGCTTTGAATTTACAGAAACGCGTTCGTGGTAGGCTAAGGCAAAAATATTTCACGAATTGATGTCCTAGTTCTTATTTTAGGAGGCCAATATTCTTTGTGGGGGGAGGGGGTGGGGTGACTTTAGAATTCTCCGGTCATTTCTCTTTTTGTTGTCTTAAAAACATGTGTTAAGGCCAGCTTTTTAGAAAATTAAGCATTGATCATAAGTTCAAAAATGAATTTTTAAGCCCCAAGAAATTTCGGGGTTTAAGACCTGTTGCATGTGGGCAAGATGCTGATTCCCAGTGAAGTCGCAAACTCCTTTGTCTCGCATGGTTAAGATGAAATTCCTCAAAAGAAGAAATAAAAAGCTAGGCATTTGTGACAGAGTTTCACGAAGAGATGCACACCTCTTATTTCATTGATCATGGAACAATTGCTGAACCAAGTGGAATACGATTTGTTGTGAATGTACAAATCATGCGTTTGATTTCAAAATAGAACAACGGCATAGTGCAAGTTGATCTCAAACCACACTGGGCAAATCGAAGTTAATTATTGCTTCCATTTGAAATTCCCACTTTTTTGTAAAAATTGAGATTTGTTTTTCTTTCATTCGTGAGGAAACCTGGTTTTTAAAAAGGAAAGACCGGAAACTTATATCTTGGTGGGCTAAAGAAAGATGAGATTTAGAGTAAAAACAGTGCAATTGGTGTATAAAGTATAACGTGAAAAGCCAATCAGAATGCAAGGATCAAGAGTGGATTTGAAGATGTTTGTCATTAGTTAACATAATATACATTGCTGTTTTGATTTAGGATATCATATTCCCTGTGTCATCTCCACTGGCACCTGCGGGAAGGCACATCATCATATTGAAGGTGAAACTATCTGATAAATTAACTGTACTTAAAGCTTAAACACTAAGGTGCACTATAAGAGGCGTGCTACCTTTGGCAGATGCAGATAATTTGTTAACGAACCGTGGACTCATACAAAGCTCTGTAATAATTCTTGTAACGTAATAAAGCTCTTTACGGGAATTATTATGTCCATAACATGTTATAAGGTGTTATCTGTCGTTTTTGTTTGAAAATGTCCAGTCTCTTTATTCGCCCTGGAAATGTTTTTTAAGGGTTCCGTCTCGATGTTGTTGTTTGCTGATCGCCTCCTTGGATTACCAGTCATACTTAATGAATGGATTCATTCAAGCAGAGTGAAGCGACCCCTTTCGTGGTGTGTCTTTGTATTTAAAATTGTATCTGTACGTCATGCTCTCGGCCAAGTTCCTTTGACTTGGGGACCGTTAATTTTTTATACATTAGGGGAGGGGCCGATGCTATTTCTTTGTTCTTTCTTGAGAAATCGTGGGACCCTCCCCGCCTTATCAATTTTGTCACATTCCCCACCCCTGTCAGTATATATATATATTTTTGCTTGACCTCCTTCTCATCACAAGTTTAATACATATGTTGTTCAAAATGTCAATGGATGATGCCATAGAAATTTCTATCCTTAACACTTTCGCATCTCAAGTCAGGGAAAAAAAAAAAAAAAAAAAAAACAGGAAAACTTGTTTTCGAAAAACTTTTTTGTCATAATACAAATCGACCTACTTCCTGACCAGATATGGCCGCTGTCAGCCTTGTTTGTCTTACTGTGCTACCATTTCCTTCCCTTTTGGTATATAACTAAAAGGCTTTAATATGACAGACTTTGGCCACATTTTGTTAGAAAGAATAAAATAGACCGTGGCTCTGGGATTCCTGTGCCTCACTCTTTGCTAAGAGTGTCAGAAGGCTTTTTTATTTATTTATTTATTTATTTATTTATTTATTTTTTTGTTATTATAAAAACATGCATACTGTTTGTAGTCCTTATTTGACTAAGTCTGATAATGTAAAGATTTGGTTGCAAAATTTCTTGAAATAGGTTTTCGCTATTCATCGTGGTAAAAAAAAAAAAATAGTATTTTCGTTTGGCTTGCGATGCTGTTGCTCGTGGTGTTGCGAAAAGACTCGCTCGATCAAAAGGCTTTTCACTGAGCACAGTATTACTGAGGAGAGTCTGTTTCCAAGCTAGTGTTGTTTATGAAGTTTTGCATACTGCTAGCGATGAGGTAGACTGGTTATGTGTCACCTTTTAAAGCACAATGCTCTGCTGTGATTGTTGCATTTCTATCCTCGCTGCTTTGGTGGATTCATTGTTCCTCTTGGCAGGTTTTAATACTTAAATATCATTGAATGTTTAACCGAGGCTACTCTTACAACTATCGTGGCTGAGGGCAATTTCTCATCAAAGAAAGAGCCTAGTCTAGCCCTTAAAAGCGAAATAAAGCGTCAAACCTACTGCTGGTATTTATAGACAAAGTATAAGTAATAATCAGGGGCGTTGCGACCCAATAAGCACGTATGCACATGAGTACCTCAAAAATGTTTAATTAATTAATTAATTAATTTATGAGCGAAAAGCGACTTTTACACATGCAAAAGTTTTCTAAATAGTTAACGTTTTTTCTTGCTTTGATTTATGAAACTTCCCCCTGGAAAACTTGGCATCTCCGAGGCCCTAAAAATAAATATGTTCTGGGAGAGCATGCCCCCAAACTCCCCAAGAGGCTTGCGCTTCAGCGCTCGTCTCATTGCGCCTTCCTGTGCGTACCCAAACGGAAAAACCATGCTGCGCCCGTGATAATTACAGAGGTCTTACTTTTCTTTTGCGGCATCAAAATCTGCAGAAACTATTCCCTTAGAATTAAAAAAAAAAAACTCTCTCAGACTTATAAGCATGTTTATAAACAATACAAACTGTATCTTCTAAATACTCAATCTGTCTTTTAAGCGTTGTCTGCCCATATCTTTTTAATCGTATTAAAACGTGCTATAAATTGATGTTTTTTGTGGTAGTGCACTGCGAGATGGCTTCAATAGGCCCGCAGCGCGTGCATAAATCGCTAAAATAAACAGCTCTTTGGAAGTGTGCTTGAGATTTAACAAAGTGACCGCCAAAATTGGCAAGAATTTGTGACGCTAATAAATATAAAGCAGCTGCTATTTCCAAAACGATGGAATTACCTGGTGATAAGTAACCTCGTCTAGGAGAGTAAATGTTTGACTTTGCAGAAACAATGGTCAACCTCGAAGAGTTCCGCGATTGTGATCTTTGTGTTGAATTCTCACATTTCTTGTCAAACTTTATAACACTTGAAAGGAAAAATAAACCAAACTAACAAAAGCAAAAACCTGGTGGATGTATCCTTTTTCGCAAGTAAACACGCAATG
>NC_090875.1:10260560-10268060 GCF_036669935.1 Montipora foliosa | reverse complement strand
GGCTTTCTTGTCTATAATTCCCATAGCTAGAACGGCCTAGCTGCAAGCATTTTTAGGTCCCATGGCCGTTCAATGAATCTAAAGGAAATCTTCATCTTTAAATTGAGAATTGTCGTGTTAATCAGTAGATGAAAAATTTGTACTTCCAGAATTAAGGGCTTCTGTGATTGCGTTGATTATTGTCAATAATGTAATGTCCATTTTATTGGTTCTACAACCAATGAGTTCAAAGTCAGATTTCGGAACCACAAGTCAGTCATGAGTACGAAGAAGAAAATCTGTGAAGTTGCGATATTCTTTAACAAAGAAACTCGTGTTTTATCTGATTTCGGTTTCGTTATCATCGAACAAATTTGCAATTATAGCGATCACAATAGCCTCGACGACCGCTTGCTTACAAGAGAAGCTTTTTGGAGTTCACAACTTTGCACCCTTCAACCTTACAGGTTGAATAAAAGATCAGAGTTCAACTCTAGGAATAGAATTAGATATAATGATATATCCTGGGTCTTATCACCCACAAGTGTTTTCCTTTTTGACTTGTATAAAAGGTGTTTGGCTTTTTATTCTTCAGATCTTTCAGTGCATCAATCGTTGAAAGGCCCAATCAGGGATCTTGTTACAGGGCTGAGAGTAGAGCACACAATGCTGGAGTTCAGGGGTGTTCATTAGTTAGGTTTTTGTTATTAACCATTCAAAGGCCCTTCCTTTCGGATCCTGTTACGAAGAAAGGTGAGCTCGAAAGCGCCTTTGTTCAGGAGCTTTGTTTTGCGATTTTGATACGACATTATTATACTTTTCTTCATTTCATTACGTAACACCTTCGAGGGCCAGTCCCTATTTTTTTACACGTTAATTTTATTGTTAATGGTATTCAATTTTTTTTTAGCCCATTTAAGACTAAGTCATAGACAATTTTTATTCCAAGTATTTTTAATCCTGTCGCACTTATCTGAAGAAGCCCGAAGAGCGAAACGTTGTAACAATAACAATACATCAACTATAACCGCCACACTTACACACATTGTTTACTCAAGACTAATCTCACTACGACTTTGAAAAGAACACGCTTCATGCAGAACAATAAATCTTAAGAGTGTGATAAAAGGTAATTGTGAAGAAGAGCTCCCCGAAAAACCTGTCGGCCAATTGTCACAATTACCGTGTTAAAAACAGTCTTCAATTTCCTGGAAATATAGAGGGCTTAAGCTTAAATTAGTAAAACAGGGGAAAGGAAGCGTGCCAAAAATAAAGATAATTAAATCACAATATACAAATTTAGTATAAATACACAGGTGATTATACAAACTCGCGCGCTCTCATTGGCTCGCTATCTCGGATTATCAGCCGATAATCACCTTCACGGACAAAATGGCTGCCAGTAGTCGTTTTGCCACTGTAAGTTGAAGATGATTTCTCGTTGAAAGTTTTTTTTTCTCTTTTTTGAAATAATCACCTGTGTATTTATACTAAAACAATTATTCGCCTCAGGCTCAGTGATTATCGGTGAATATTCACCTCGACTTCGTCTCGGTGAATATGCACCAATAATCACTTCGCCTTCGGCGAATAGTTGTTAAATAGTCTACAGAAATAATTTAGCGTTAGTGAACAAATAGGCTAATTTTCATGCCAACCATTGATTGATTGATTGACTGACTGACAGACAGGGACTGACTGACTGATTAACTAATTGATTGTTTCATTAAATTACAACCATTCAAGGCAGTGGTTTTTGATGGGGAGGACCAAGCATTTCAAGCAGTCATAAGTGGAAAGGTGCGTTTACTGTTGCGTTTTACAAAAAAGGCAATTTATCTCTTGCGATGTCATTTACTGCAGTTTCGTGCTATGGACAGGAAATTCTTTATCTAGACATCTTTTTTGATTGGATTCCTTCCAAGTTCTGTGCGCCCTTCAGATTTTTTAACTTGCATTGAATAACTTTGCAAAGTAGTATGCAACTACTGACGTTGAAGGTGTAATTTGCCGGTGCGAAGGAAGGTAAACTAGTCGCTTGGCGACGGTGATAGGGCAACTGAACAATCAGAGTCCTAGTCTGGATTTGAACCGACCTCCGTAACACCAGTTGGATGCTCTACCCATTGAGCTACTAAAACTCGTGGGAGCTAGTCCTGATTATAGAATGAGACTTGCTGGCCTAGTGCAAGCTCTACAATGTCACACGTCGCAAATTTCAGAATGCAACTATTGATGGTAAAATAAGGACTCTGATTTTTCAGCTGTCCTCTCGCCTGTTGCTGAGCAACTAGTTTGTCGTTTGCAAGGTAGTATAGCATTTCTTCGTGGCATGTGAGGTCCGTGCGTCATCATTGTTCAATCAATTTAATGTTGGCTTACATCCCGTCTGTGCAAGACGAACGAGTAAACATGGATGTGAAGATGTAATTTTTCTCCACCCCAAATAATCTCATCGTTGGAAAATCTGAAATGCTTATCAAGTTGTGGAACTCGTGTAAATGCTGCCAAAAAAGTGTTAACCTGCCTGTTGAATTTAATAATATACACGGACCGTTTAACAGATATTCTTACATGATGTCGTGATGGCTAATTTGGTGTCCTTAAGGGCTGCTTTTCACCAGCGACGCAAGCGAACGCGGTAACTTGGGTCCCAAGTTTTGGTCTCAATGACCAAGACGCCACTGAGAATTTAAATCTTGTTTGTGGTTGCGTCGGAAACCAGCGCTAATAAAGAAACGGCGGTGTTTTTTGTGCCCCCAAAACTAATCTCTTAAAACGACTTCTTTTAGCTATGTCACATGATATTGATCTTTTCACTGCTGGCGTGAAAATAGCGATGTTTTAAAGAAACATATAGGTAGGGAGCTTAAGCATGTGACGTTTTCGGGCCTCTGACAGCAATCGGAAGTGGACATTTCCATTTACAATGAACCATTTTGTCGACAGATCAAAGCTGGAGACGTTCTCGTTATTCGTTACGAAGGACCCCGAGGAAGGTGAGTAACATAGGCTATTGTTCCTTTTGCAAGATTCTTAGCAATTCCAAAGGGGCCATTTATTCACACATTTCTCGCCATTGAAACGAACTATTTCAAGTGTATCTGAAAATGGCCTTTCACTTAGAGCACTGTTTCTCAATGCTATGGTTTCGCACTCCAATGATTTTATGCTGGAGGGAACGTTAAAGAAGCAATGGACTTTTTGTAAGCTCAATTAGCTTATGTAGCATTTAAAAATCTGGCCAACATGTTCACCTTATTTCTTTGGCCTTGTCTATCTATTCTTTTTTTGTGATCATTAAGTAATTGATCAATTAATTATTCTTTACAGGAGCCAATGACTGGCAGCATACAACTTCATTGTGTTTGCAGAGGGGCGTTTTTGCATACCAAGTTATTGTTTGATTAAGACCTGTTTTAAACATCGCATATTACATGTGCTGAATCTAATACAAATGAGCGAAAACAATAGATTTTTCTCATTTGCATTAGATTTGGCACATGTAAAATGCGACGTTTAAAACGGGCCTCATTTTCTCACGAAACCAGACCTTTCCAGCTAATCACAAGGCTTGCATGATAAATTATTACCCATGGGATTGAGAACGGTCATTCGTGCAAGCCCAATGTTATTTAAGAAGAACTCGTCTAAAAATAGCTTGATTTGTGAAAATTCCGTGACGTAGATCTGGTAGTGACCTTACGATCTACGGTGGCAAAGTCAGCGAGAACGCCAAATAATAGACCACTTTCATAAATGGCGACCAAATTTACATTCTTTTGTATTTATGTTAATTAGACCTACTGCCCTCGTTTTAAAACAAATATTCTTTTGAAATTTGCTCGTCGTAGCGAGGTTAGTAGGGCTTATTAGCATTAAAACAAAAGAATAATTTATTTGGCCGGCATTATGAAAGAGGTCTATAGACTTTAATGAGCAAAACAATGGCTCTGCGCGTGCGCGTTGAAGTTTGGTCTATTTCTTTTCCTCTGTGTCAATCTGCAACTTGAAATTACAAAATCTCAACTTCTGAAGAAGAAGACGCGAACTCACGGTGAATGTTTATTTTCTATCCTAGTTGTAACATTGTTCCTCCCAATTCAGTTCCTAGTTAGTTCGAATAGTTTGTGTGAACAAGCTGGAATATTCATGAAACACTTTGAGAAACACAAACTAGCTATCAACGATGAAATGATATATGAAATGGATCATATATGAACTGCGGATATAAAATCAAGTGAAGCTATGATCCTCGCAGTTATGAGCGCAAGTTTGCATTTGCGTAAAGAAGCCTGAAAAATTCACGACTTCAACCGCGTTGAAGTCCTGAAAATTTCAGGCTTCTTTTCGCAAATGCAAAAATTGCGTTTATAACTGCGAGGATCATAGCTTCGCTTGATAAACTAGCTATATTAAATGACACATTTCCTGGACGTCGCCTTCTTATGTCTTAATTAAGGTTCCTATTATTGGAATTGTAAGCTACTGGTTGTGAGCTCCCGTTCTTCAGGATGACAGCTAGGCCACTGATATACCTGTGTAAATCCAGATAATAGTAGGTAGTAGGCAGTCTTCAGACAAAACCCACAACTTTCACGTAAATGCGACGTATAGTTAATGAAGGGAAGGAGGCGCCTTACACTTGGGGTGCGGGGCTGGTGTAGTGGTGAGAGCGCGCGCCTCCCACCAGTGCGGTGACCCGGGTTTGACTCTCAGGCTCCGCATCATATGTGGGTTGAGTTTGTTGCCAACATTTTCAACATCACTGTTCAACAAAATCGAACGGATGTTGAAGAAAATGTTGAAGTCGTTGTCCCAGGCCTTGAGCACGAATTTCAACCATCTGCAGTAATTTCACTTTTCTGCACTCTGTTTGGGATAAAGTGACGTACTCTTAGCCAATCAACACGCTGAAAGTCTTCCATGTATATTATTAAGATACAGAATACCGATTATTCTACGATATTAAATATTGCAGTCATACTTTACCTATCACTTGTTGTAGATTAGCGTTTTTTTGTGCATTTGTCCTTAGCCCAGGAATGCCGGAAATGTTGTCACCAAGTGGTGCCTTGGTTGGCGCGGGACTGGGAAAAGGCGTGGCCTTAGTAACAGATGGGAGATTCAGCGGAGCTTCCCATGGCATTATGATCGGTCACGTGTCACCTGAGGCTCAAGTGGGTGGTCCAATTGCATTGCTTAGAGACGGTGATATAGTTGTCATAGACACGGAAAATGCATCGTTATCTGTGGTATGTGTATGAAGGGATAACCCTAGCTTATAAACCTTTCTTACGGTGATTCATTTCCCTTCATCGACTTGTTTGAATAAACTTAATTTTCATGATTCACTCCCCTTCGTCGCAGCACCACGGCTGATTCCTTGATTCTTTGAGAAACTTGTATTCTCATTAAAAATCATCGAACAAGTCGCGTCATAGAAATGCTAAAATTAATCCAATAGTACCAAAATGCCAGCCCTGACCAATCCTTCCTCGATCTGAGTACAATCTTAAATTCAACTCGATCCAGTTTTTGGTTCTGTCATGCACTAGCTGCTGCTATTTATTTGCGTTACTGTTGTTGCTTTTTTCTTTCTTTATCATTAATTTTGCTTATTTTGTTCAGTTACTTTTTGGCTACTGTAGTTATCATATTTTAATTACAACCCAATTAAGTAATTAGCTCGTTTAATCCCTGGTATTCTAAGTGGCTCTTTGTCCGATTAAGTTCCTTACTTTAAGAATGTCTCATATATTTGTGGCAAAATAAATAGATGTTTGTTGTTGTTGTTGTTGTTGTGTACCAAAACTAGAGTATTTTTGGTCACTTTGACCTTGATTTTGACCTGACGTCACCTACGCTATCTAGACAGAGAAACAGCGACAATCTATTTATTGTCTCGAAATTATAAGTGAGCGAAATTCAGTGAAATCAAGCAAGATTTAAAAATAACTGCTTAAAACCTTAAAGGAAGGTTTGAATCAAACAGCAAATACGAAAGGAGAGAGGGATGGGGAAAACTGAAGGAGATTAAAGGGGATTTGATAACTGTCCAGCCTAACCGTTTTCCAAAGTTTATCTTTATGCTTTGTAACTTAATTAAATTATGTATTAGCGGCTGACTCGGAGTGTTTTTCTCCGGATACTCCGGTTTTCCTTCCTCATCAAAATCGATTATCAGTCAATAACATCCAGCTGCGGGCGGATACCCTCCATAGGGATAACTTCCGGTATCCTTCCCTTTCATTGAAGTAAGTTGGTATTTTATAGACAGACATTTTTATGTTACGAAGCTTTGATTTGTGTTTTTAAAACCATATTCTGAGTTGAGGTCAAGTTGCATAACGAGAACTGGGGCGAGTAATTGGTAAAACTACACAAAATCAACTGCACTGCCGTGACACAGGCTCTTTGGCCTCTATTTTTTTTTAAGCAACTTCTGTTGTTTCGGTTAAAAATCAGAAGTGCTCTAACCAAGAATTCCTTAGTTCATATCACAAACTGTTTTGCCTTTAATTCGTTTTTTCAAACAACTTTTGGGTTATTGAAAAGTTTGTTTGTGCTTTACATCAGCTAGACGCTTAGTCATGAGTAATATTATTATAAGTTTTGCTAACTGGCTTTACGAAACGTGTTGCACGTGTGAAACGGCTACCATGTTGACTGTGGGGAAATAACTGATGTCTGTCTCTCACACAGTCCCTAAACGTTTTTTTTTTCTCTTTCAGGAACTTACCGATGAAGAGCTGAGTGCGCGAAAGACAGAATGGCTTCCCCCACCGCGGAGACTGACGGGATTACTTCACAAGTACACCAAAGTAGTTTCCAGTGCTCACGCAGGCGCGGTTACCTACTAGCGAAGACCTTCTAGCAAACGATGAGACTTCATTTAAAATAGATTTATGGATTACGGATTAATTGCGTAATCAAATGATTATATTTGTCTTACTTTTTGAAAATGGAACCTGAGGAGTCTCGAATATTACAAGAAAAAAAAGGGGGAGCGGCGGAGGGGGGGGGGGGGGGTGTGGGGTTTAACCACAGACAGTTCATCCGTCCAGTCGGATCATTCATCAAGACGAATCATCTGTCAAGTGTAAATGTTACAGACGGATCGTCTTCGTTGGACCAACTTGGCAAATTCAGATAGTTTGTCTAATAACTCGTCTCTGTACAAATACAGGAAAAGGGACAAAGTATCCACGTTAGTTCGTCTGTCAAGACGAACTTCCATGATAATTCGTAATTTCCTGTATTTGTATGCAGGCGAATTGTCAAACGACTGATATCTTCATAAATCCAGCCAATCATATGAAAAATGTGCTATTGTTCAATAATTTTGAATCACTCGGGCGAATCTTTCATGGTTAAAATTAGGGAATCATAGCATTGTCTAAATTACATTTTTTCAATATCAAAAAAATATATTATAAAAATTACTGCTATATTGCCTCACATGACAGTTAAGTGTCTTAAAACCTCAGAATGATCCTTGAAGGTGGAGCATTCTTCTGG